>NC_047064.1:3211520-3489297 GCF_902459465.1 Asterias rubens
CACAGAGGCTAGAGGCAGTTTGAGTATATAGTGCTTCATACACATCGGTGTAAGGGTCAAAACAAATTATATTCTTCATCCCCAATACAAATGATAGCATATATATAATATATTTCTTTTGCAGGTCTGAGTCGTCGGTTATCAGTGTGCACCAATGAGCAGCTGTACCCACTGGCCGAGACCAGTCCCTGTAGGTGCCATAACTACAGCTTACAACCCATGGGGATCTGGTCCGATTGCTTCATGGAACCCTCCCAGTTTAAGGGTCCTCCCAAGCCCGGCAGTCAGATGGGCGATTCAGCAGGGGGCGTGTCTGGTGGGTGTGGTCTCGGGGTGCGGTATAGGGCGGATATGTGTATAGATGAGGAGGGGAGGATTGTAGATGCTGCAAAGTGTGGGAGCGATACAGGTAGGAGCGATGAAGGAATCTTAACTCTTTAGAGACCATTAATTTCTGAGTCATCTAAATTCTTCGAAGTGGTTTATTTCTTTAATCACATTTTGTCAGTTAAAATGTCAAAAGAAAAAAAACTCACGTTTAGAAATTTGACCGCTATGTTTTGTTTGTCATTGGAATAATACAAATAAACTGATCTCAAAAGTCTTTTTAAGCCTAAACCATTTTAACATGTTAGTCAGCCTATACTAAATAAAATGTTCCCATATTTTTCGTAGAACCAAATATCATGCCTTGCAACTGATACAATATAAGAAATCATTACGCTTTGCATGGTCTTAATAATAAGAATAAGCTATAAAATAATAGTAAACTTGCAGGCACAACCATGTAACAAAACTCTGTTGAGGGAGTGTTGGATCTGAAAAGAGCATTATGGTTTTTCTTACATGGTTGTTCCCGCAAGTTTACTATTATTCATAGTTTATTCTTATCATTATTCTTGATTATTTATGTTAGATTTTACGGTTGAGATGTGTGAGATACCCTGCCCAGAGGATTGTCAGCTCGGCCCTTGGTCCTCGTGGAGTGAATGTAGTCAGACATCAGGTATTGGACAGATGATCAGATGGAGAGAGATTATGCAGGAGTCATCAAGCGTTGGTCGGCCCTGTCCAACCCCAGAGAGGGGCAACAGGGTGAGTACTTAACCACTTACAGTCGGGATGTCCTAAACTTGTTCATGCTTATAGGTAGCATTCAGTTTCGAAATGTCCTGGGGCAAAATTTGTTTGGGCAAACCATCATTTTGACTTAACCAAGCAAAGACAACAAACATTCTCATAAAATAGTGCAGGATTTTAAATTTTTTATTTTATTTTTTTTTGGGGGGGGGGGGGGGTGATATATTGTGGCTTTTGTTCACCGTGAATCAGCCAAACCGTGGCCATCAGCCATGCCGATTGATGGTCGATGGCACAGTGGAACATCGGTTTTCCAGTGGTGGCAGCCAAATGAACTTTGTAGTCTGGGTTCTCCTCCCACATCTCACAGTGAAGCTTCCTTCATTGTCTTTTCTCCTTTGGGTTCTTGGCTCGTACAGTGATTAAGTTCTGCTGTTTGGAGAGTCATTGGCTTCACAACTCAAGTAAATGAAATGAACTTCTTTGTTTGTGTGTATTATCTGACAGATATACCAGCGCTTGCCGTGCCGATCTGATGCTCATAGTCGTCTGCTTTGGTTCAAGGGACCGTGGCAAGAATGTGAGATTATACAGGGTAATGGGAGCTGTGGACAGGGACACCAGCGACGTGAAGTCGGGTAAATACTCTGCTCTGCACGCACGCTTGTGAAAAACCTTTCAGCACCTGCATGGGGCTTAATACAGATGTTTTTTAACACTCACTCTAAACTGTTTACAGTAAGAAACGTCACAAGATTGAATAAGAATGAGAGGTGACAAGTTGCTCTATAACCTGATGCCTCATTTGACGGCGCACTCTGTGTACGTCTTTAACACAGAATGGACCAACCACAGGACAGAGATATCTAATTTATTTTGACTTTTCAACGTCACACTTCCAGGGGTTATGATCTAGAGTAAGGCCTTCTGGGGGGAAATGGTGCAGCGAGATCATACACCACTGGGAGCAAGGTTGTCAGTACATAAGCCCTACCCAATTATGGCAACGTGACTGCTGTGCCCATTTGGGTATTGAACAGTATGTGATAGGAGCTACAATAAATTGTTCCCTTCGCATCCATAATATTTCCCCAATTTTTCCAACGGCTGTAACTATTTTGCCTAAAACCGTCCAAAAGTTTTTTATTCAACACCTGCAAGGAAATGCAGACTTATATAGTAAAAATAATTTAAGAGTACACTCATTTGATGTTTGAAAAAGATTTATAAATAAGTCAACCTCAAATTTCCATTAAATTTTTTTAGGAATAAAGTTACCTGCCTTTTCCGTCTTTAAAAAACACCCAATACTTTTAGAAAAGCTTAACAATATGATTTGAATCAACTCCCAATTTTGTTAAATCAAATTTCTTTGTTATGTAATTTGTTGTTGTTTTTTCCACTCACCCCAGGTGTAAGATAAGTGGCCCGCCAGGATCCTATGCACCGGACAATAGCTCCAGTCTCTGTGATCTACAGATTCGTCCATCAATGACCAGGCAGTGCGGCAAGCCATGCTCTGGAGAATGTGTGGTCAGTGATTGGACAGCGTGGTCGATTTGTCCGCAGGTAAGGGAGAAGATTTTATAGAAACTGAGGAAATTGATAACTAGCATTCCCTAAAAAGCTCACGTTAAGTTGCCAATTTCTTGGGAGGGAATCAATAAGCGTATTTAAGATTGGAACTTGAGTCGAATCCCGCTTCATACCAGATCCTTGATTATTAAATAGGTTTTTAATCTCTACACGGTTACTTGAATTTGCCCTGTTTTAGGGTTTCTTCTTCAAAACTAAAAGTTGTTTTATCCGTTCCACATCATCCCATTACTTGTTGTATTAAAGCTACATTGCTATCCTTGCTTACTCAGGACTGTGACAACCTCCACTATCACAACCGGACCAGGACGGTTCTCCGTCAGCCTTCGTCCTTAACAGAGGGGGGTGTGACCTGCCCTCCGTCCCTTCAAGTCGAGCCGTGTCATATGGGCGTTGACTGCACAGCGCATAGATGGAATGCAACCGACTGGAGCTCGTGTATAATGGAGCAAGGAGCTGCTTGCGGGAAGGGGAAGATGGTTCGCATACCTCGGTGTCTGCTGAATGACGGAAGGGAGGTAGACCCATCAATCTGTGAAAGGGTATGTAACATATTCAGCACATGTATAACAACTGCCAAGAGGTGGCGCCCTTTGCTTAACATGTATAGCTTAAGATATATCAGGAGTCCACACGGAATTGAATAAAACAAAGTAAAATTAACTGGCAAATAGAATAAGCTCTTGCAAACTGCTTACCAACTGAATAGTTAAAGGCCTGATGTTTCGACCTTAGCAGAGTCTCATTTTCCCCCACTTTTTTTAGCCTTTGAGAAAGAGTCTGCTCTGGTTGACTCTGAAAGGAATGGTGGTTCACAACTCCGCATATTGAATCTTAGCATGATCGGATCGTCTTCAGAAGTAGTCCTTTTTCTAAAAACGATTAGAGCAACTTGTTGAAATGTTGAGTTGTCAACCACCAATTTTTTTTCAGAACCAACACTACTCAAAAGAGATTTACACATGGTGCTGCGGCATACCTCAAGTAAGATTTGATTTCATTTATTTTGCTAAATCCCGCTGGTCGGTGCACACAACTTTTCAACCTTACCCTTCTTCTTCTCATACCTTACAGTTGAACCTTCCTAAGCCAGAGTCGTTGGCAGTACCTTGTTCTGTAGAGTGTCCAGAGGATTGTATACTGAGTCCGTGGTCAGACTGGGGGAAGTGTACCCAGGCTTGTGGACACAGCGGTAAGTTGCTCATCCCTCGGGAAGGAGTTTTCTTTTAATAAGGCCGGTTTATAGTCGGTGGTCGCCGGTCGAGCGATGGAAATCTTGCTCGCGATCAAAAAAAGACACAGTCTTTAGGCCTCAGCAAAGACTATAAACTGTGTCACGCGTCAACATTTCTGGCCTTTATGGTAATAAAAACACTGGGTACAGTTTTACTGCTACAAATCAAAAGAGCATTAAGCAACTCTTTTGCAGTAAACCTCAAACCTCAACTCCAAATAGGAGGAAAAACTCAAAGATTCAACATCTTTTAAATCATTATGGTACCCGCTGATAAATTATAGGATTCCGAACTGCCTCTAACCAGCGGGCTCCCCCTAGTGATATGCCTTTGGATTTTCATTCCCACAGGACTCAAGAAAGTATACAGTACTTAGTACACATTATACAATTGCACGCTGTGACGGGGTCCATGGCGTTTTTTACACCCGAGGGGGCAAATCGCCCCCGAGGCGAAGCCGAGGGCGCCATTTGCCACCAAGGGCGTACAAAACCCATGGACCCCAGTCACAGCTTGCCACAATTGTTTTGTTATACCTTGGTAACATTGTTATTCCTCTTCTCGAAGTTCTGTTGTCATCTTCAAACATTATTACGACGGAGTAATGCATAGTTTAATCATGGTTTAATAAGCAGATGACCAGTTCAAATAAGAAAAATTCTTCACCTGTTCCCTCGAACTCGCGTGTGTTTTGTACACAGCGCTGGAAATCGTTCAACGATGGGAACGATCAAGGTGATGTACACTTTAATATAACTTTTCAGTTAATATAACTTTTCATGTCACACTCGCATAAAGCGTAGCGCGCATTCTTAGCCACGGTACATGCGTTTTTGTTGCACGTCACAAATTGGTTCTCGACCAATCAAAATTCACAATTTGTTACCGAAGCATAACAACAATGTATTGGGCAACTCAAATAATTGTTATCCCTGATGCAAAAATTTAAATCTAACAACCGTTTCAGTGATTCTGGACTTCATTGTGTTTCATTTATATTTACAGTTGGGCGGACACGCAGTCGGTCTATCTTGAGATCAGCCAATGAGATTGGAAGGCCATGCGTTTCATCGTTGTACCAATGGAGACCGTGCAAAGCTACTCCTTGCTACCGTTGGGTCACTGGAAACTGGCAACAGTGTCTTCCGAGGGTGAGTCTTGCTTTTTTTTTTTTTTCAAAAAATAAAAAATAAAATAGGGAAACTGACTGGATAAATTTGAAATCATTTCGGGTTAAACAGAGAAAAATTAACTACAGTCAGGCGAGATATTCTTCCTACGTAGTCTGTGTTCTGATTTCTTTGCACTCAGAAAACAAATCTGAGATTTTGTTATTAATAAGGCCTGAGTAGTCTATTATATCCTACACCTCGTGTATATGTAGGTCAGCCTTGTACTTTCATTTTCATTCAATGGTTTATTAAAAATCTATTCAATTTGCTGCCAGCAGCAGAATTACATGAACAGTTACATAGTTAACAATTTAGAGTAATAAAAACATTACATTACTATTTAAAATGGCCTAAATCTAACACAGAAAAACGGAGAGGGAGAAGTACTGTACACTCTTATAGGGAGGAGAATAGTTACTTAAAATTTATTAATTAAACATCTGAGTAAAACATTACAATCATAATTTAGAATGTTAGAATGTTAGATAGAATGTTTCTTCTTTTTCCAAGGACCAAATATTATGCCTGTACAGTGGGATTTGAGTCTGTTTTTTAGTTCTTGTACACAACTTGATAGACCTTATGCATTGACGTCATCCAGCCGCCATCTTAGAGGAAAAACGGTGACGAAACAATCGAAACGCACAGATTTGTACGCGCGGCGCACAGGATTGGCCAATGAACAACCTCCTTTTGACCTCTAGGTGAGGGCGCCCTACTGAAATGACGTCATGTGCATAAGGTGTATTCTAGCTTTTGATGGCCAACTTTTTTTTATAAATATTATCATCAGTATCCCTAAATCTAAGTTTAACAAAAAAATTACCCCCCCCAAAAAAAAAAAAATAATAATAATAATAATAATAATAATATATATATATATATATATAAATAAATAAATAAAAATAAAAAATAAAAATAAAAATATCATAATAAAATAAACCCTTAAAGTAAGACATCTCTGGGGTGGGGACAACGTGTAAAATGTTGATATATTGCTGTATTTTTACGAAAATGCTTTGATAAGTACTATTTTTGATTTGGGGAGTTTGGTACTCATATAGTAGTACTACTTTATTTGTGCTCAGCCAGTATGATGGGTAACCATTTTTTTTTACAAAGACACTAAATGAACAACATGAACAAAATTGAGTAACTTTTTTCAGAGTTTATATTCAGCAAACTCAATCACTTTTAATTCATCTTTGACACATCAATTGATATTTGATATATTAATAACATTAAGATAACCGCTACATCAGTGGCTTTCAAACTGTTGCTTATAAATTGGACACAAAAACATATGTTCCCATTACTGTATTTGTTCACACATGTAAATGAACTGGGGGAAAATGTGGAAAAACTTGGGACAGTCCCTACTCATTGTATGCCAGAATGCAAACAAAAGTCTGTGAAAATGTTTCAATTCACTTTACGGGACTCCCTCAATAGACCTTTCCATTGACGTTGCGATAGAATAGTAAGGTCTATATGCACCTTGAGCCAGAAGGCAAAGTCAAGGACTTAGTTTCATTCACCTCAGGTGTATGGTGTGATGAAAACAGTTTAAAGGTCATGCTGATCATGGTATGTTTCCCTCAAAACATTTTTAGAATGTTTTTTTTTTCACCTGAGGTTTTTTGTCACAGGGTTATACATAAATAGGAGCTATGGCATGCAATGGGAAGAAGGAAATAACAACATTGATGGATACATTCAAATGGAATGTTCTACTTTTATTTAATTGTGACCATCAATTCAACTCTCAGTTGGTTTTGGTTTTACAAGTATGCACGTCTGGATACCAGTGATCACATTGCTTCAAAGTGACGTGTTTCTCAAAATGCTTTAAACTTTTGAAAGTTCTTGTATGGTGTTGACTAAGAGTTTTTATTGCAATTAATTTAAAGAGTGATTACGCAAACTTCTCTACTGGAAAGCAGCTTTACTAAATTGTTGCCTCTGATCAAAACATCGAGAGAGAATTTAATGGAGAGGGAATACCAGGGCTCTTCCTGGAGCCTACATTGTAAAAAAGTGGTTGCTCTAAGTTCACATGAAATAAGTTATAACTGAGCTGTCAACAGAAATAGACTTGAGGAAACAATTGATGTATTATCACTGAATCGTTTAAAATACAAGGTGACCTTTATGTCAAAAATATAGTTTTTGAAATAAACTCATCTGTGTAAAATTCAGTACCTTACATGTATATGAAATGGTTTTTTAATTACACTAAAGAGCATAAACGAAGTATAACTTTATTGTTGCCATTTTTTATAAACAAAAGTTTGTAGAAGTGATAAACCTTGATACACAAAGCAATACAGTGCTCACACATCAGTCGCTTGAGTGACGTTTGTATTTTCACATAGTGACCTTTCTGGAAGCGTAATATTTTCACGAAGTGACATATCGCAATAGGTCTCAATATGCATTGATTTGTACCCAAACCCGTTTTTTAAATGACTTTAGTGTTTAGGAATTTTATTCCTATGAAAATAGTTGTAGGAATGAAAACTCAGTTCTGCATGAATAAAATGGCTCGTAATTCCCCCCCCCCACCCCCTTTACAAAATATTTAAGATATAGTAAGCAGACTTCAAAACAGCACTTTGAAAAATTTCAATTGTGATATTTTTTTTTAAACATTTTTGTTCTCTCTTTTTTTTGGGCCGTGGTAACTTCAAGCTACGACACAAGCGACAAAATTATCTGCTTGCTCAAAAATATATGATTCAATCAAATCATTTGTTTGTGTGGAGGTTTGAAAAAAAAACACGTCAACTTGTAATAATATTTCAGTCTTTATACTCTCCGGTAGATCTTAACTGAGTCTTTATCAGCCACAGCGAGGTTATCCCTCGGGGTGAAGATAATCCCAAGTGGGTTATACAATCCCTCCACCATACACCCCAAGAGTTCCCCAGTCCGGTTGTAATGATGTATCTCACACAGTCCCTTGAACATAGAATGCACCGCGACGTAGATAAATCCGATAGCGTCGCAACATACACCCGTCGGACTCTTATCGGCAGTACTCACACAGAACACAATGTTGCCTTTATAGTCCATCGAGACGAGTGTCCTCTTTTGGTAATTGCTGTAGATGATCCGTTCCCCGTTGGCCATTGTCATTTGCATGTCGATCAAATCGGCAGGTAGCACCCTCAGGAGCTTACCGTCCGGGTGATGGAGAGACACTGCTTTCTTACCGATGTTTCCAACTGCAATTCTGTTCTGCTTGTCCACGGCCAGGCACGTTATTATGCTGGGGGCAGAATGCCCATCATCTTGCGTCTGTAGGAAAGGGATTTGAACGTCAAACAAGTAATTAATCTCATTGTCAAACACTTTCACCATGTTTTGATCAATTACCAAGAGTTGGTCATCTTTGTTGATTGCTACGGCGAATGGATTGAGCAATGCCTTGTCTGATTTCTCAATTCTCTTGCATCTTTTAGTGTCTTGCGAGATCACTGTAAGTTGCCATTTTAACATGTCAGTTAAAGCTAAATCCCCATTGGAGTACATGGCAAGGTAGCCCGCCAGTTGGAATGCTTCCTCAGTGCTCTCAACAAGTTCTTCTTGTAGTTCCCAGTTTTCAGTCTGCAGAACATGCCCCATTGTGATTTTAGAGCCTTCCTGCGCCTCTGCAAAGTCAAGGAAGGATAGCTTGTGCATTGGCTGATCGATGACTTCCTTGAGCAATTTGTTGCATTGAGCGGCGACATTGTCCCTGGCTACGAGGACTTCCAGTTGGCTGGCTTTGTTTATAGCATGCTCCAGGATGTTCTGATTGGAGCTTGCCATCTCGGCTCCTTCACAGTGTTTTCGATGTTGCTCCTCTATTTTTTCTGCTCGGTCGTTGCTGAGTTGGGTCACCTCTTCAAGAAGTGCTGCCGACCTTTCTTTGATTTTCTGGATTTGATACTTCTGTTGCTCAATAATCTTCTTTTTAGTGTTATGAGTCATGCTGTGGAGGCGGCAGTATGCATCCTCCAATGTACTCACTGATTGTACGAACTCTACTTTCTGCTTCTTAATCATCTCAAGGAGCATCTTCATTACATTCTTCCATTCTACCTCCGCCAAAGCAGCATCGACATAATGATGCTTCGTCGCGTTGTGATCGACTTTCAAACATTCTGAGCAGATGAGCTTTTTGCAGGGTCTACAAAAGTGGGTGAGTTCGTTATTTGGATGTTGCACACATTGTTTTGAGTTCCCTGCGGAGTAATCCGTAAGAAACGGTTCCAAGGGTTTGTCTTTCTTTAGCGACATCACTTCGTAAGTTTTCACCGAGCGATTGTGAACTCTGAGCATCTTACTATCATAACTGCTTTTCATGGGCTCTTGAAGAAAGACCGGATCATCTGACCTTTGACCTACATGACTCGACTCATGCTTGGAAACGTCAGCGATTAGAGCTTGTAGCAGGGTGTTGTCTGGGAGGCCATTTAACCCGTTTACGGGAATGGGTGTGTCCTTCGCACAAGTAGGACAGGGTATGGTTCCCTTTAGGGGGGTTGGATGCTGAATTGTTTCTGACAGGCAGTGGAAACAAAAACTGTGAGAGCACCTAAGCATCTTAGGCTGGTTGTACTGCTTGTTACAGACCTTACAAATTAAGTGACCACTTAATCGTTTTTGCAGATCATCGGTTTGGCTGTCCGGTAGTCCATTTTGTTTTTCCTGTGTTGAGTAAAGATAAAAAAGGGAAAAACACAGTTTTAAGTTTATGAGAAAAACTTAATATTTTTGTGTAAATTTTTGTTTTTTTGTTTTTCCTGTGTTTACAAGATAAAAAGGGAAAAACTGATATTGAAATTTATGACAACAAAAAATTACTTTTGTGCCATTTTTTTGTGTGCATTTAAAATATTTGAACTTCCATTTTCAAATTGCTGTTAAAATTATATGCAATGAGCATTAAGTCAGAAAATCTTCAGCAGAAAAGGCAACATCTTAAATTTTTTAAAATGAGGTCTTAAAAGACCTAATGAAGATAGCTTGAACTTGGATTGCTATGGTTCGGTAACTTCGGCGTTTGCTTCTTCTAAACGATCCAAAAGAATTTTCCTTTTAAAGGGAAGGTACACGTTTGGTAATTGTCAAAGACCAGTCTTCTCAATTGGTGTGTCCCAACAAAAGCATAAAATAACAAGCCTGTGAAAATTTGGGCTCAATCGGTCATCGGAGTTGCGAGAAAATGATGAAAGAAAAAACACCCTTGTTGGACGAACTTGTGTGCTTTCAGATAGGAATAAAAGACTTCTAGCTAGAAGTCGTTTATTATTTTAGTGAGAAATTACCTCTTTCTCCAAAATTATGTTACTTCAAAGGGAGCCGTTTCCCACAATGTTTTATAATATCAACAGCTCTCCAATGCTAGTTTACCAAGTCAGTTTTTAAGTTAAAATTTGTTTTGAGTAATTACCAAATGTGTACCTATTTCCCTTTAAATTGTTGAAGTTTTATTATATTTTGTGGTCCTCTGTTTTTCCCTGTAATATAAATTTTACCAAACTGACCTTTTTGGGTAAAGCTGGTAGCGGTTTGATAGGCTGCATTTTCATATACACAGATTCAGGGTCTGGTAATGCGTTATCAAGATGCCATGGCAGTTTTTTCTCTGATTGGCCGGTTGGAGTTGCGGTGTCGTCAGAATTGTTGTTCTGACAGTCAGTCGATGATATTACAGATTCTGGTTTTGGTTTAGCGTTGTCAAGATGCCCTGGCAGAATGTATTTGGATTGGCCAGTTGGAGCTTCGGTGTCGTTAGAGTTGTTGTTCTGACCGTCAGTTGATGATATTACTCGTCGTCGTTGTGGCTTCGGTTGAACTTTTGGCTTTGGGGCCACGTCCCAAGTGTAAACAGCGTCACGCTGTCGTGGAGACTTCATAGCCTTAAAGACTTTGGGTTTAGTTTGCATCTCTGACTGGAGGCAGCTTGCTTTGAACCCATCATCTTTAAGGAGGCTGTTCCTAAGATGCTGCAATGAGGATGTGGTCTCATTCCACTCTAGATTGGGGGGTGGATTCCAGCTAGATGACCGTCTTCTTTGTGGAAGCTCTAGCTGTAGCGCGTTATTCATTGTGAATCTCTCGTAAAAATATTTGCGAAAACTGTTGATCACTATTACCACACACAGGGCTGGATGGCAAAGACGAGTTTCAAACATTCACACAAAATAATTAGTCACAAAAAGTCGAGTCTGGTTTGTGTAGCATCAAATAGTACTTATTCTACACAGAAGGGACTCTCCTAAAAAATATTCCAAAATAGTTGATCACCAAGAGGAGTTTCAAACATTCTGGAAAATCTTTGGTCACAATGAGTCGAGTCTGGCTCGTTTAGCGTCGATAAGAACACAGAAGAAACAGGAGCATGTTGTTCCGACCTGAATGTACATGTAGCATTCATGCATGTTTGTTCATTCCAAGATATCAAATATGCTAATGTGCAGTTTGCAGGAAAGTCAAACAGGAAAGTCAAACAGATCTTTCAATCCAGCAAAATGTCCAGTCAGGGAAGCCTGCACAAACAAAAACTCACAGTGAAATGAAAGTTTGGATGAATGTATTGAAAGGTAGTGTTGACCTTGCGACTGTGTGTACTTGGCAGTGGCGGTTAGTAAACCAGTCGTGTCGTTATGAATAATGTCTTTTCATGAAATCGTGAACGCTTGATTTCTTTTTTCATTGACACCAGTCTTGAATTTTTTTTTTTTTTTTTTTTTTTTTTCAACCAACCAAGCCTTTGGAGTTATGTTACAATAAGAGGGGAAGTCCCTTTCTTTTGGGAAAACAGCCTCATACAAAGAATGTTGTTTATTTTAGGAGCTAAGTTCCTCATATTGAGTGGCATCAATTGGGGAGACAAAAATGGTTGGATTTATATTCTTTGTTGGATGTAAAGGAATTGAGAATGGGCAGGCTCTGGTTTTCAAGGGCATGGAGGTAGACATTTCTACACCCATATCTAGGGCAAGGACAGTATTAATGTCTGGATAGGACTCCTGTAATAATAATACTTATAGGACTCCGATATTAAAGCCATTGGACACTTTCGGTCCAGAAACTTTGTTTAAAGTTCACAGATTTACAAATAACTTACAGGGTTTACAGAAGGTAATGGTGAAAGACTTCTCTTGAAATATTATTCCATGAAATGCTTAATGTTTTTGAGAAAACATTAAAACAATATAAATTCTCGATAGCGAAAATTATGGATTTATTTTAAACACATGTCATGACACGGCGAAACGTGCAGAAACAAGGCTGGGCTTTCCCGTAAATTTTCACAGGTTTGTTATTTTATATATAAGTTGTGATACACGAAGTGTGGGACTTGGACAATACTGTTTACCGAAAAGTGTCCAATGGCTTTAAAGATTGGAGTTTTGCGACTGTATATGAGGTAAGATATAAACATCACATGCTAGCCTAGCATGTGATGTTTCCCCTTGAGGATCTGTATTAGTGTCGTACAAACAAACATTTTTTTCTAGTTTTTATTTTATTTTTTATTTTTTGTCTCATCAAGGGTGGTGATTGTGGCATAGGATGGCAACAGCGTAATGTCACATGTCAACAAGAGGACGGTGTCATTGTCAGCGAGGAGCTGTGTCAGAAAGGGGCGTACCAGAGCAACATCAACGTCACCGAAGAAGGGCGGGAACGGCTTGAGGTAAGACTAATGACAAACGTAATACTATTAGATTATAGCAGAGTACCAACAGATTTTTTCAACAGTTAAATTAGTCTGAAAACATTTGTGTCAATTGTAATGGGATGAAATTGCAGCCCCCCCTTTTTTTTCTTCTTTTTTTTGTTCCTCTCCTCCCATCCCATTACACAATGTTTGTGATTTTTTTTAATGTATTCTATGAATAAAGAAAATATTTTTAAAAAATTTAAAAATTACTAAACTATTCCAAAATTCCCACTTACAAAAGTCTAGTAAAGAAATTGCACTGGTTTCATTTTCTCTAGGTTGGCCATTGAGGAGAATACAATCAAAGTCTTTAAAGGTGGCTAATTCTTTACTGAAGGAGTCAATTTCCTTCCCCTTCTGAAGTTTCCCATTTCAATGATCTAACCAACATCTGGAAGTCTTGTTTAATTAAAAAGATAAAGGGTCATAAAACAACAAAAATGCTTATATATGGGCAAAATTAGAAACAAAGATACAAAAAATGTCACATGTGGATGTTTCAGCTGTGTCTTCTTGCTGAGAAATAGCAAAAAAAAGTGTAATCGTCACAGTATTTTCACAAACTGTCACAATATTTCACAGGAATCATGTGAAAATCTTTTAAGTAGTGTTGGTTCTGAAAAAATACGGCGGTTGACAACTCAAAGTTTCTATCAGGAATACGATTATAATTTTTGATCAAATTTTGAGTTTTTTTTAAACCACCGATTCTTCTCAGAACCAACAGTACTAAACAGAGATTTTCACAAAGTGTTACCGCAAACCTCACCTAATTATACTTCCACCATGCAAAGTTTCAAATCGTACTGACCACAATGTAGTAATGATTCTCTGATGTTTTGTAGGCCAAGGTTAAGCTAACAGTATGACATCCTGTCGCGTGTTATGGCCTAGCGATAATTAAAAGGGCACGGGATTCAAATTCTGGTGTTTCTGATCAGCAAGGTGTGGGTTTGAGTCCCAGAGGTGACGTGACACCTGTGTCCTTTAAGCAAGACACTTAACCATGATGCTTTGTCTTTGGATTTGACAGAAAGCCGCTGGTCCCGTGTGTTGTGTAACGCACGTTAAAAAAAACCATGCACTTACCAGAAAAAGAAGGGGTGTTCCTGGTGTTCCTTGAGCATCACTGAGTGACGGATAAACGCAATATATAAAAAGCCAATATTATTATCATTATTATTATCCTGTTTGTTACAGAGAGAGCGTGTATGTACCATCCCTTGTCCCAGTGAATGTCAACACACAATCTGGAGTAGCTGGAGTAATTGCTATATATCCTGTCTACAATCAAGACCCATCGGTAAATAACTCTGCAATCATTTCAGCAGCTTTTTTTTTCGATTTAGAATTGTTCAAATCAGGGCCCAATTTCACAGAGCTGCTTTAGCAAGAAAGATTTGCTTAAACTGTATCTGCTGAGCAAAATTTAATGGACGTCAGTTTACAGATGTTACATTGTATTTTAGCTTGTAACCCTATTCTGGGAAGCATAAGTTTGTTGTGCTTAAGCAGCTCTATAAAATTGGGCCCTGCGCTCATATAAACAAAGTAGGAGTAGGGTCCGGTCGATTTATGGGTCAACTTTACCCTAACTTTGGGACAAAAACACAATACTGATACTGATTCCTGGTAATTGCGACCCAGGAATTGAAACCAGGAATAGACGCTGTCATGCAACTTGTCAATTGTTCAGCTGATTTCCTTCAACTGTTTTTTCCTTCCTTCCTAGTACAATAGGAAACTGACACCACTGTTCAAAGGTCTGTGTGGCTTGACAGTTTAAACTTCCTACTTCAAATCCTTCTTTAAACAAAACATTGTTGGATATCTATTATTTTCAGGTAAGGTTGGCGCTAGCACCATGTGTAAATCGCTTTTGAGTAGTGTTGGGTCTGAAAGAACTAGTGCTCGAAGCAGAGTCATCAACCACCGGTTTCTCTCATCAGAACAAAACACCACTCAAAAGAGATTTACACATGGTGCTAGCACCAACCTTAGTGAATATAAAAAGCAAATTTATTTTTATTTGAAGATGGTTTGGACCACCCACCCACCACAAATTTAAATTGTATATATTGAATGGCTTCAGAATATAATCTATCCAATGAAGAACAAAGTACCGCCTTAAATGAACTAGACATCAAAGGTCTCAAACATCAGTAGTTTTCTATGACTTTTTCTGGCTTAAAGGCAGTGGACACTATTGGTAAAAGCCTTCACAGACTAGCCTTCACAGTTGGTGTATCTCAACATATGCATAAAATAACAAACCTGTGAAAATTTGAGCTCAATCGGTCAGTGAACTTGCGAGATAATAATGAAAGAAAAAAACACCCTTGTCACACAAAGTTGTGTACACTTAGATGGTTGATTTCGAGAGTTCAAGTTCTAAATCTGAGGTCTCAAAATCAAATTCGTGGAAAATTACTTCTTTCTCGAAAACTATGGCACTTGACATGTCATGACATGGCGAAACGTGCAGAAACAAGGCTGGGTTTTCCCATAATTTTCTCCCGACTCCGATGACCCGATTGAGCCTAACTTTTCACAGGTTTGTTATTTTATATAGAAGTTGTGATACATGAAGTGTGGGCCTTGGACAATACTGTTTACGGAAAGTGTCCAATGGCTTTAAACAAACAACTTTGTAAGTTTAATCATAACTTAAATTGTCGATCTTGGCAAGCTGGTATTTCTTTTTCTTCTTTTTCGTTTGTTAATATATATTTTTTTAATTTGATTATTCTGAATGGCTCCTTCCCTAATTATTTCCCCTTGTGAAAAGTTTAAAATCCTACGCACTTTTGGTTTTTTTTTGTATTAATAAAAGTGTGCCTCCAAAATTACTTCCAAATAAACATCTGGTTATTTTTGTTGTTTAGGTAATGAGGGAATAGAGGTGAGATCTCGTGCAGCATTGGGTCCTGATGTCGGATGTCCGTCAGATGAGATGGAGTTCAGACCATGCCAAGGTAATACAGAATGGACATAACTGTACAACAGCACCAGGCTATTTTAGGAGAAACACCAACAGCACTTCAGTGTGTTTAATTGGATTGACTGTTACAAGCAGTGTTTTTTTCAGTGTGTTTAATTGGATTGACTGTTACAAGCAGTGTTTTTATGCTTACTTTAGGCTTCCTCTTGTTACATATTGTATTTTTTTTTTTTGTATCTTGTACTAATTTTCCTTGTTTAAGGCATCAAAGACCAGTCTTCTCACTTGGTGTATTTCAACAATTATGCATAAAACAACAAACCTGTGAAATTTGAACTGTGTGCTTTCTGATGCTTGAATTAGAGATCTCAGAGGTCTCGAATTCAATTCAAATATTTTAGTCAGAAGTTACTTAACGCTACTTCAGAGGGAGCCGCTTCTCACAATGTTTTAAACTATCAACAGCTCTCCATTGCTCGTTACCAAGTAATTTTTTATGCTTACATTTATGTTGAGTAATTACCGGTAGTGTCCAGTGCCTTTAAGCGTGTTGAGACTCTTGTCTGATGCGCTATATAAAACCTGTGTATTATTAATATTATTATTAATTGTTTCTCATCAGGTGAAACTTGTCATGAGTTTACGTGGCATACAAGTCCCTGGAAGAAAGGCAAACGAGAAGTTTGGTGTCAAAGGTCAGATGGTCTTAATGTAACAGGTGAGTTGTTAATATCACTAGACATTCTTAACTGGATCCTAAATCATGAACTCGTAAAGCTTAAAATATTTAGCTGCATGCTATTAAAGATATTATAAAGGAACATAAAACATGAAAAACATGATTTTTTAATTTAGGTCTAAAAGCTTACTGATTATGTTCATACTACAACCCTTTTTTCTGTGCAATTTTTCCCCTCTGAAATGAACTCATATTCAAAGAAAACTGTATCTGAAAAACAAAAAAAAAACAATCGCAAGTGCTGATTTTGAACAAAAATTAAGGTATACAATGCTGCCAACTGTATTTTTACTATTTTATCCCGACTTATACAAAAGATTAAGCATTTTTCACAGGTTTGTTATATTAGGTATACATGGTTGAGCACACAAAACGTGAACACTACATACATACATACATACAAATAGGGCATTTATATAGCGCCACTACGTCAAGAACACTGTCTGCTACTATTTTGTAGGTTCCACCAGTCTTGTATAATATCTTTCAGGTAAAATATATTATTAACTTAATTTCTTAATATAATGAATAATTAATGACCTAATTTCTTGGTATATCTGCAATCCTATATATATATATTTATTATATATCTATTATTGTTTGATTTGCTCCATGTAGGTCCCTGTACTAGTGACACCAAGCCCAGTATATCAGTAGTATGTCTACCAGAGTGTGACACACAGGTTTCATTCTGCAGTGAAGACAATGTGTGTCAGTGCAAGAAAGGATACTCACCAAAATTTAGGTAAGGATTTCTCCAAAGGTTTTCTTCCTTGATCTCAATGATTTTGTTTGTACAGAAATTGATTCCTTAGACTCCAAGCTGTCTCCACTTTCCAGTAAGTTTAGTCTTACGCTCTAGTTCATCCAATTTAGGGTGGTCTTGCGAACTCAGATTTGTCGATGGTTGAACATTTTAATTTTCTTTTTAAGAAATAATAGGTTGCATGGTGGGTCAAAAGAAATAACTGACATTTCAAATGTTTGTTTTTAGATGTGGGAGAAGAAAAAAAAACTCCCAACTGAGGAAAACCAGTACCATTGGACAAATATGTATATTTATTGACATGTAAAAGAAGACAAAATACCCAGCTGGCCAAGATCGTCAAATTCATTCCTGAATAAACTACACAAAAAGTTGTTAGTTGGCATAATTTTGCTTCTCAGTGTATAGAATATGATATAAATCCATCAATTTTTGTTTAATACAAATTTGGGACGGGTTGGTAAGTCAACATAAGTTTGAAGGTTGCCTTCAGTATCTCTTAGAAGGGTGTAAATTGCCATTGTATTCAATATTCTTCAGGTGCAAAATTTGTCAACATCCAAAATATCTGATGGCATCATCCCTTCCTCTCTAAGCACACTGTGTATATTTTTCTTGCTTTCATTGCTTTGACAATCATTGACATCAATATTCAAATTTGGCAATTTATTGTGACATTCGTATATGGCTTGTGTTAACAGTGAATCAACAGGTCTCCTGATCAAGTGCATAGATAAATCATGGACAATGCAGCAAGATGGCGGGGGAGAACATAGGACACCAGACCAGAGTGTGAGCGCTAATCAAGGCAATCAAGCGACTACTACAGAAAATGATACCATCCAGAAAGACGCTGAAAACACGAGATCTAAAGGATTCTTTGGTAAGAACACCCATTATGTGGCCTTGTATGCTTTAATGTACTTTTAGTTTGATTGTTCATTCTTAAATGGACACTATTGCTTATTGTCAAAGACCAGTCTGATCACTTGGTGTATTTCAATATACACAAAATAAAAAATCTGTGAAAATTTGAGCTCAATTGGTTGTCAAAGTTGTGAGATAATGATGAAAGAAAAAACACCCTTGTCACACAAAGTTGTGTGCTTTCAGATGCTTGATTTTGAGACCTCAAAATCTAATTCTACACTACTTCAGAGGGAGCCGTTTCTCACAATGTTTTATACTATCAACCTCTCCCCGTTACTCATTACCAAGTAAGGTTTTATGCCAATAATTATTTTTTGAGTAATTACCAATAGTGTCCACTGCCTTTAAGTTAGCCTCAATGTCACCATGAGAAATTGTTATTTCTTTTAAGAATGAATGAATAAATGAATAAATGAATAAATGAATAAATGAAAACAAATTATCAGACAAACCCTGTGTGGAAATAAGTCAAAGATAATCCTGAAACATTTTTATCCCATGTTGAAACTGTTTTGAGAGCTGAAGTTTGCTCTTGAGATCTTTCAACTACTTCATTTCACTTTGATACAATAGCCACATAAGGGAAGTCAACAAAAACTGATATTATATGGTGACATTCTATGACTATTTAGTAACTGTTTGCATTGTTTGAGTATTTTGCAAATACCTTCTGTACCGTTTTCATCTTTTTCATCCAAACAGATTAAAATCTGTTTGAACCAATAATTGTGTAATCCTTATCAACAACACCTTCTGGTTTGTTGTTTTTTTCTTTTTTTTTCTTTTTCTTTGTTAAACCTCTTTGATAAGTTATGATTTTGTTTCCTTCTCTACAGAAACAATACCTCCTTGGGGCTATGCTGTAGTAGGCTGTGTTGGACTTTTGATCCTAGTTATTATCATTGTTGTAGCTGTCGTTTATGGCTGGTAAGTATTAAAAGCTACTCATTTTGTGTACACAAAATTTAGTTTATGCAAAACAAGTTAAACGTACTTTCCTTTTCATTGTTGTTATTATCATCATTATTTATTTGGTCATTGATACAAGAAAACATAATTTTGTCGGTGTATCTGTTCTTGCAATTAAAAAATAAGGTCATTAACTCTGATGGTCTCAGATCCTCTAAAATCATATTCAGGAAGTTGTTCAGATATTGTTGCCACTTTACAAATTACTGAATTGACAAAAGATCATATCTAAGTAGGGTTTGAAACTTTGCATGGTGGAGGTATAAGTAAGAGAGGTTTGCGAATGCACAGTGTGGATATCTCTTTTGTTTACTAGTGTTGGTTCTGAAACACGACTAAACAAAAACATGGTGTTATCGCAAACCTCTCTTAGGATAGAATCTACCGCTGACAGTATGTGTTGATGGTCAGGGATTACACCCAAATTTTCGATACACCTTTACGAAGCGGTAACAGAGGGATCACCTAAAGGGAGATGGAACTTTTATTTAAAGAAATAAATATCTTAATCTTGATGATTTTTCTTTTCAGTCGTACAGCAAGACGGAAGGAGGAAGAAAAGAGGAAGTACCAACATGCAGCCGATTATTCCCTCTACTGGGACGACAACGCTAAAAAGAAATACAACGGGGAGGTAGATCTCTGATGACACCATCAAATCACAAACCAAGGTTTTTTGTAAATTATTTTGCTCTTTCTTTCATTTGTGTACAAACTTTTGTGGTATTTTTTTAAATATATATATATATTAAAAAATCTTGAAAAAAAAGGAAAAAGAAGGACACTGTACTTGAAAGGTTGTAGAAAAATGCAGTTTATCCGCAAGCTGGAGTGACACAGTGACATTTTGATAAAGGGGTGTACCAACGAGATCAAACGGTGGACAAAGTTTCCATTTTCACGTCCATCAAGTTGTTTTTTTCCATATCGAAAAAAACGTCCTGGGTGTTTTTTCACAGCGTGATCGTTTAATAGGATGTATCTACATAATATAACCACTTGTAACAAAAAAAGGAAAAAAAAACACTCAATTTGTCCGATTTCGCCGTTCAGGATTTTTCTGCACAGATTCTACACAACCTGTAAATATTACTGTACTTTGAACTTTCATTATGAAGGTCAAAGGTGAAGCATAGAAATAAAGCCAGGAGAATGTTGAGTTTGACTACACACTGTCCCCCGGGGCCAAATTCATAGCGCTGCTTAAACCGTAAGCAAACTTTCATGCTACCTACAGCAGAAAAGTTTGCGTAAGCGTAAGCAATTCACAGGTCAGCAAGAATTTAGCCTGTGAAGGGGTTACCCTGTTTCAGCTACAGGTGTACGCATGTAGGTGGCCCATGATGGCAGTTGATTTGGTTCGCTAGCCCAAATCAGTGTCGCCCTCACCTTGAAGTTGACGTTCGGCCTTGTGATATTTGGCGATATCTCATGAAAACATTATTTAAACAAATAAAATAGTGAGAGTTGACTGTAATGACTCAAGCAGAGTTTTCTTGGTCCTATTTCTGTGCATAAAATCAAAAGATTTAACCTAAAAATGTAATTATCTAATGAATTTTCAGAAATGATCACTAAAAACTAAAAAAAATTGTTTTTTCTTTTCGAGAAAGCTAAAAGGATTCGGAAGTAAATACAGTGAGAAGGATTCCGTAAAAGTCAGTAGAATTGCAATTAATGGATAGGCTGGTACTATGCAATCTCAACAACAAAGTTATTTTTTAATGTTTAGTGTGTATAATTGTTCATAGAATATGATGGTTAGTGTTATGTAAACTGATCCCACTGTATTATTTAATTTGGAACAAGAATAGATCAAATGGACAAAACCGTTTGCAAATGACAAATGAACGTTTAGCTGCAGTATTACTGTCAAAAGAATTGAAAATAGAGTTTTGTGTAGTTGGGTTTCTAACTTCGCAGCTGCCTTTTGATTGGCACAGCTTTCTAAATAAAAGTAAGACATGTCATGTGATGCACCTAAACCAATCACAAGCCAGATTCTATGTACAGGGTGTTGTAAAATGGCTTACATGTGTACGTATGGAGTACATAATCTGTAAGTATATTTAAAAACATATAAACCTTCAATCACAAGTCATGTGGTTTTCAAGTCACATGGTTTCCAAGTCATGTGATTTCCAAGTGTCATATGGTTTCCATCCAATTAACACATGGGTATACAAAGCTTTAAAAAAAGGTTTTCTCTGAAGTCCCTAAACTGTTTCTATTGCAAAGTGTTTCATTTGTTTCACCCAGTTAGTTGTTTCTTAACAGTAAATGAATCCATTTTTTATAAAGCTGAACATATGTAAATAGTGTAAGATGTACAATAATAGTAGTGCTAGATTGCTAAATAATGTTCTCTGTGAATGCACAGTGGCCAACTTTTGTCTCTTTCATAAGCTGACCATTGGTTGACGCTGTAGAAAGGTGACATGTTCAATGTATACCGCCCTCGCCAGTGCATTTGGTTTAAATTTGCTTCGGCTGTGACGGCTGGTGATAGTTGAAGGAAAAACCATGTTTAGATGAAAATTCCCCGTTGACATGTTGCGAAAAAAATTACCTTCTGACGGTTTGGGGCTTCCTAAGAGTACTTAACAATCAAGTCACTGGTGATATTTTCACCAGCATCCATTTATGAATATTCATAACTTAGGTATTGCAATGCATTCATTGGCTGAGAGTCTAGCATTGTCTGCCTTGCTTCATAATAGGAATGAATATTTCATACCATCCAAAGTCGAAGTTTATAAGTTTTTAAAGCCATCTTGCCTTTATTAAATAGATTACCAAAAAAACTTAGCTTAACTCCCTTCCTGCAATTTTTGCTTTTTAAATGTTGTTCTGAAATGTGTATATCGAGTTGTAACTAGCCAATAAGATGTACATGTATTTTTGACGTATTTATTTAAAATGTAGGATGGCTTTTTGTTCTGTTTCATTTTAAAGCAGCTAGTTTTGTTCCTTGAGTTAAAGGCAGTGGACACTATTGGTAATTGTCAAAGACTAGCCTTCACAGTTGGTGTATCTCAACAAATGCATAAAATAACAAACCTGTGAAAATTTGAGCTCAATCGGTCATCTAACTTGCGAGATAATAATGAAAGAAAAAAACACCCTTGTCACACGAAGTTGTGTGCGTTTAGATGGTTGATTTCGAGACCTCAAGTTCTAAATCTGAGGTCTCAAAATCAAATTTGTGGAATATTACGTCTTTCTCTAAAACTATGGCACTTCAGAGGGAGCCGTTTCTCACAATGTTCTATACCATCAACCTCTCCCTATTACTTGTCACCAAGTAAGGTTTTATGCCAATAATTATTTTGAGTAGTTACCAATAGTGTCCACTGCCTTTAATCAGCCATTCACATGTAGTTAGGTGGAGTTTTCTACGATGGAAATTAATTTGAATTATTGATGAAAACCCTCATTTTCAGTCCTCCATTTTGATATTATATCCTGCATTCTCCAATTGTTTGAATTAAGAAACAGTAGCATTGAACTAAATACACCTTCTTTTTTAATACGGTGCTTTCGTAAACTTACGTTTTATTTATGACAATCAATGTTTTTATTTAATACCTTGTAGCGTTTTCAAAGTCAGGCCACAAACAAAAATAGAGTGTCTTTCCTTGGTGTTAACTGATTGGACAAAATGAATGCAATAAATTGTAAATTTGATACAAACAAACAATGAACAAATCATGTAATTAAGAAAGAATTAACGCTGATTAAATTAATATTTGTACTATTGATAAAAAGTTTATGGTATTTTTTAAATTGCTAGTTCAAATCCTGTACATGTTTGAGTTTTGTAAGGTTATATCAAGTAACACTCCTTAACTGAATCGTACGCCTTGTTTTAATTTCAACATCTGATTATGAATAAAGCGTGTGTTAGATTACGCAAAACAAGAATATAAGTGCAACTTAATCAATAATATGTGTACAAAGATCATCTTCTATCTGTTTGTGTAGCTATTAAACCAACATGGACCAAACAGATTGTTGACTGAATTTAAACTTCTCTCTAATTCCCTGGAAGCCATTTTAGGTTTTTTATATAACAATCATTGTATTGTTAATGTAGTTCGACAAGTCCAGGGTTTTTATTTTAATCAGTTTTTTGTAGATTATGAGCAAAAATAAAAGTGAACGAAGTCCAGTAGCAAATGTGGTCAAGCACAAATATACCGTGTAACACCCAATTTCAGGCCGATACTGATATTGGAGGGAACAAATCCAAGCAAATCCAGCATTTTTAACATGTTTGGGTAAAATGCTTTAAAAATCACAAGGGGCAAGTCCAGCATTTTGATCAAATTTTGGTAAAATATTGAAAAAATCACAAGGGGTAAGTCCAGCATTTTCATCAAATTTTGATACAAAAAAAGAAAAAATTACCAGGGGTAAGTCCAGCACTTTTATCAACTTTGGGTCACATATTGAAAAAATCACAAGGGGTAGGTCCAGCATTTTTATCAAATTTGGGTAAAATTGAAAAAATCACAAGGGGTGTAAGTCCAGCACTTTTATCAAATTTGGGTCAACTATTTAAAAAAAATCACAAGGGGTAGGTCCAGCATTTTTATCAAATTTGGGTCAAATACTGAAAAAATCACATTTTTATCAAATTTTTGTACAAACAATGAAAAAGGAAGTCCAGCATTTTTATCAAGTTTTGGTACAAAAATGAAAAAATCACAAGGGGTAAGTTCAGCATTATCATTCAATTTTGGTAAAATATTGAAAAAATCACATGGGGTAAGTCCAGCATTTTTTATTAAAAACGGGTCAAAACAATATTGAAAAAATCACAAGGGGATAAGTCCAGCATTTTCATCAAATTTGGGTCAAATAATGAAAAAATCACAAGGGGTATGTCCAGCATTATTGTCAAATATTGAACAAATCACAAGGGGTAAGACCAGCATTTTTATCAAATTTTAGTACAAAAATGAAAAATCACAAGAGGTAAGTCCGCATTTTCATTCAATTTTGGTCAAATATTGAACAAATCACATGGGGTAAGTCCAGCATTTTCATACAATTTGGGCAAAATATTGAAAAAATTACAAGGGATTAAGTCCAGTTTTTCATAGAATTTGGGTCAAATATTGAACAAATCATAAGGGGCAAGTCCAGCATTTTTATCAAATTTGTGTACAAAAAAATTAAAAAATCACAAGGGGTAAGTTCAGCATTTTTATCAAGTCCAGCAGTTTTATCAAAGTTTGGTCAAAAATCACAAACATCCCTAACTGCTAACTCTTACCTCAATGTATACACAACCCTAACCCTAACACACACCCAAGCCCAAACATACATGTCATATTCCAAAAATACAAACTCCTGAGTGACAACCCACAAATCTTTGACAATTCACCAGCCTCAGTGTGACGATTGAATCGCTTATCATCTGGCCACACCCACATAGCCATGGGTCAAAGGTCATATCTAGTCAATAAGAGAACACAAAACATTTCAAATATTTGTCTTTCAAAAGCGAATGTTTAATATCCATAACATTAGAAATGATGCATCATTTATTAATAGCAATGGGCACATACGATTGAGGGCAATGTATTTGTACAATTCAAGTTTATATAATACAGGAAAAAAAAAATGTTTATGTTAGGAACACATATTATACATTTATGATTTTAATTAGCAGTTAATGTGTGATCAAGCAATAAGAGCCCAGTTTCATGACTCAGTATAGTAAGCAAAGAATCAGCACTTACGGGAGCAGGGAAATGTTGCTTGTGCGCGTGCTTCCTCCACGTTATTGGGCTTTCTTCGATTACAGAGCTACAATTTGACGGTAAGCAGAGCCATGAAATCGGGCCCAGATCGTTTGATAGATACCAACAACAACATGGAGAAATACATTAGCAAAATAATGTGTAATTTTGTTCCTTGGTGAACTCCCAGCATTATTAATGTGGTGTTAAACCAAGTTACTCCTGTATGATGCTTGTTTTATCGCAGTCCTAAATAATGCCACTCAAAATAAATAGTAAAACCAGAAGAAAATGTAGACTCAAATGAAATCTTACGATTGATACATGTACATTATAAATAAGTTACACTACACTTGAAGGCCTCGTTACAACAAATGTCTGATTATTTGGATCAAAATTATGAACAAGTAAAGCCATTACAATGATCCTTGAATACGGTGTATCGCGCTACTGTTACTTGAATATCAATTTTAAAGCTATCCCACAAAACCAACCGTTTCTTCGATAAAACAATACAGCAACGACAAAATATGCATTAGGTAAACCACATAATATATTGTACTGTGGTACAAAAAGGTCAGATTTGGTGTTGAAAGTTGTGCGTTAGTCTGGTTCAATTGTGTGGAAACGGTGTGATCATTCATGGACTCTTGTTAAAGTTAAAGCCATTATACACTTTCGGAACAGAAAAAGAATTAAAAGTTCACAAATTTACAAAGCTTACAGGGTTTACAGAAGGTAATGGTGACAGACTTAATCTTGAAATATTATTCCATGAAATGCTTTACTTTTTGAGAAAACATTAAAACAATTATCAATTCTCGACAAAGGTGGGTTTTCCTGTTATTTTCTCCTGACTCCGATGACCGATTGAGCCTAAATTTTCACATGTTTGTTATTTTATATATCAGTTGTGATACACGAAGTGTGGGCCTTTGGACAATACTGTTTACCGAAAGTGTCCAATGGCTTTAACACACACAGTGTAACGAGAATTACGGATTATAGTAAACACATGTCATGACACGGCGAAACATGCGGAAACAAGGGTGGGTTTTCCTGTTATTTTCTCCCGACTCCGATGACCAATTGAGCCTAAATTTTCACATGTTTGTTATTTTATATATCAGTTGTGATACACGAAGCGTGGGCCTTTGGACAATACTGTTTTCCATAAGTGTCCAATGGCTTTAACACACACATTGTAATCGGTCCAATAACTTTCATAAAAGGTATTATACAGGATTGGTAGAGCGGACTGATGATACCCAAGCCTTCATCCGTATGGACTGTAAAAGGGGTAACCCTGTTTCAGCCCTAGGAGTATGTAGCAACGGCCTCTGGACAAAAATAATTGTAGCCCACACCTTGAAGTGGCCTTCAGGCCTTGTGTGTCTGGCGACTTGCAAAAAAAAAAAAACTAAAACTAAAAAAAAAAAAAAAAAAAAGTAGTCGCAAACAGTGTTCATGTTCTGTGTGCTCAACCAATACACATGAAATAGCTAACTTAACGCAGGCTTAATCTGTTGTACGTGTCTGGAGAAAAAAAAGTGACGTACAATGAACAATTTTCAGCCTGTTGACACATTATCCTAAACTTGGGTTGTGACAACCGAAAAAGAAGCTTTTGTGTTTTTTGTGTGTTTGTGTTTTTGGTCCATTAGGTTTTCAGGTACAGTTTTTTAAACTATGACTTCATTTCACAGGGAAATATTTCACAGAAAAAAACGGTTCTAGTACGAACTTTGCAATAAGTGCATCAGACTACAACTGAACAATGTTGTTTATCCTTACCGATCCGGTATAATCCATTTATACACACAGCAGTGTGTTCAATTCATACAGTATATTTCATACATGCAACTTTCTAATAGCAAAAAAAAAAAGAGGAAATGGCCGATCACACTTAAAGGCAGTGGACACTATTGGTAATTGTCAAAGACTAGCCTCCACAGTTGGTGTATCTCAACATAATATGCATAAAATAACTAACCTGTGAAAATTTGAGCTCAATCGGTCATCCAAGTTGCGAGATAATAATGAAAGAAGAAAACACCCTTGTCACACAAAGTGTTTTTAAGATTATGACATTTTTAATCGAAAGAGAAAACTTAATGAAATAGTATACTGTCCCTGTTTAGGTAAAAGCTTTGGTTAATATAATTTTTCACATAGCTTGGGGTTATTAATAGTATAGTACTGAGAGTATTAACTTTTATTAGTACTTCTGGTTCTCTGAAAGAAGACTTTGGCAAACTTGAGTAAGGCGCTTGGGGAAAGGATATTTATTGGGAATGGTTTGCATGAGGAAACATTATGATGGGAATCAATCAAATCATTTGTATAGTGTAGATGTGTTCTCTACATATCATATGGCTGGCATTTATCTACCAGTTAAAGGCAGTGGACACTATTGGTAATTATTCAAAATAATTATTAGCATAAAATCTTACTTGGTAACGGGTAATGGGGAGAGGTTGATGGTATAAAACATTGTGAGAAACAGCTCCCTCTGAATTAACAGAGTTTTTGAGAAAGAAGTAATTTTCCACGATTTTGATTTTGAGACCTCAGAATTAGATTTGGAGGTCTCAAAATCAAGCATCTGAAAGCACACAACTTCGTGTGACAAGGGTGTTTTTTCTTTCATTATTATCTCGCAACTTCCGCGACCAATTTAGCTCAAATTTTCACAGGTTTGTTATTTTATGCATATGTTGAGATACACCAAGTGAGAAGACTGGTCTTTGACAGTTACCAAGAGTGTCCAATGTCTTGTAAACACCACATTGGATAATATTGACTGGTCAGGCAGTAGGAGGGTTCTTAAGGAAAAACAAATACATGTAGAAAACCTAAAGTGACTTCTTAATTCTTATAGACTATGCATATTTGTTTGCTCCAAATTGCCTAGCATTGTGCATTACTTTGGTCTTTGGTGCTGTATGTATTAATAATCACCCTGCAGCCGATTTCACGAAACACTAGGATTAATCCGAGTAGGGACGAGTAACTCGTCCTAACTTGGGATTAAATCCTAGGATCGAGTTCACCAAACTTAGGATGGGTTTAATGCATCCTACCCTGTGATTAAGTTCGGAAGAATTTGGTGAAATCGGCGGCTGTACACACACAGTGAGACATCTTTGCCAATGCTTTGAGTTTTAAATTGGCAGTAGAAGACTGATTGATCAACAAAACTAACTAATTAACTAATCAATTAGTCTGATTGATCAACAAAACTAACTAATTAACTAATCAATTAGTAAAAAGGTCACCAGAATAGGAGAAAAATGAAGAAAGAAAAAAGGGTTGAATCAGAAAAGAACAGAAAAAGTTTCCACCTAAACATTAGTTAACAATTAATTTTGTGAATATAAAACATAATTATACTATAGAAAATATGATTAATTTTTTTTATATCTCAGTACACTTTGGTTGAACCAGATTTCAAGTACTTGTCCAAACAAACCACTCATAAATTACAAAGAAAGAAAATTATTTATGTACTATTATTTTGTTTTTCATGATAGGTATATATTAACATAAAATTCACCCAGTATAAATCACACTTTACAATCAGCGAAAAAAACTTACAATTTGCAATAATTTACAGACTTAAATAACTTCACTCTATAGGCCCGGTCCCACAGCAGCGATAAAGATCACGACAAAGAAGAACGCGTTCTATTGGTTAAATTGCTACACGCTGAATACGCACACGCTCATTCAACCAATAGAACGCATTCTCTTGGCATCGTTATCGATATCGTTCTCGTTATCGCTGCAGTGGGACCGGGCCTTGAGACCCTAAATACTATTAATAAACATAGTTCTAGTATACTGTACTTGGAGTTAAGCCGAGGGCGAATTTGGGAGGAAAAAACCACAAGGTCGCAGAGCAAGTTCCTCGTACAAGACCAGAGTACGCTTGGGCGATATCGATTTATTTTATTCACGATATATCGGCGCCAATATATCGCGATATTCGATATAATCGCGATTAATTAAATTTGACATCATCAGTCTTCAAACTCCCAGTGAAAGTTGTTGAAGAGACAGTCATAGCATTAGAGAGGTGTTCTAATGACCTATTCTTCTTGTTTTACTCCAAACCTATGGGGTGCAAGATGTCTCAGCTAGGAAATATATTGATTAATCGATATCGTGATATATCGCGATATATCGATATTTCGATTAAAACCAAATCCATCCGATATCGAAATCGTTTCCAAATTAATATCGCGATATTCGATAATATCGTGATATCGCCCAAGCTTAGACCAGAGTGAAAAAAAAAAACGAAAAAAAAAACAGGCCTTGGAGCTCAAAAAACAACATGCATTCTCCATCGCTGGTCCCCGAAACTCACTCCCAACAAACATCCGGAACGCTTCTGCTGTAGAACAGTTTAAAGGACTTTTAAAAACCCATTTGTTTAAACGTTCCACCTAAAGTGTTTTTGAATCTGTCACTCTTTGTATTTTTGCTTACTTTTCTTTATTCTCTTTTGGGTTTTTGGTTGCATTATCCCTAGCGCTTTGTATCCTTTGGAAAAGGCGCTCTATAAATCCAGTTATTATTATTTATTATTATATGAAAGAGAATTTGTTTGATATTTTTAGAAATAATTTATAGTATGCCATGGGAAGTTTTCAATTCCGAAGATGACCTTAAGAATGACCTTTAACGAATATTCTTCTGGGTTTATTGGAAATGGGTCAAAATTTAAGCCTTTTTGGAGCTATAAGAAGAAACTATAAATAAATAGTAAACTTGCGGGTACAACCATGTGTAAATCTCTTAGGGTGAGTGTTGGCTCTGAAAAGAGCTGGTTTGGTCTCGACGTTTCAAACAGTATACTCTGCTCGTCTTCAGGAGAAACTTTTTGGAACTTTTTGGAGCTGTTAATTGTGGTTAGATACAGGCTGTTCATGGCTTCTCTAAATGGTTTCTGTTCCCCCACTCTTAATGAGTAAAAGTTGAGTCCATTCTGGAATGTCATACTGTAAAATGAAATTTACATCTAAAGAAACAAATCCTCTAAAAAGTGAATAAACAATCTCTCCTTTAACAACACAATGGAAGACACAGATATATAGTTGTATAAATTAAGATATCACATTTACTACATAAACCTACATTTATGTATAAATATATACACAAGTACTGAATGCTAGCACAGAATTGATCATTGTTTTATGGGGGAATTAAATCATTGCTATAATCCAGGTCAAAATACTTGGGCCGAAAATAGCCCCCCGTCCCCTGCTCATTGCTCAATATTATTAACCCATTTGAGTACAGATTATGCAATGACAACCAATATCCACCTGGGCCCAATTTCATAGAGCTGCTAAGCACAAAAATTTGTTTAGCATGAAATTCTTGCCTTGATAAAAACAGGATTACTTAACAAATTTCCACATGATTTTCAGGGTATAAGCAAACAACAGCTGAATACCAGTAACAAGCAACATGTAACAATTGAAATTTGGTTGCTAAACCTGTTTTTATCAAGGCAGAAATTTCATGCTAAGCAAATGTTTGTACTTAGCAGCTCTATGAAATTGGGCCCTGGGGCTTGGTGGCTCTTTAATGGCAAAAAGCCGAACTCCAAAATGATATTTTTAGAAAGGCAAGTACAGAGAAAAGCTATTCTGCCATTAACCAGGATGAACGCGTAAAAAGAGACCCAGATGTTTTTTGTCTTATGCATGGTATTGGTTTAAAAAATAAGCAGGTTTACAGGAGTGGAGTTTCCACCTTGAGAAGGCAAGGCCACTTTCCTTTTGCAAAGGGCACTTCCAGTTGGAAATAAAGTCTATGGGAAACTTTGGAAGGGGCACCAAGACCAAGTCCAGGGGCAACAGGGACCAGGGCCTTCACGGCAGGGAGGGACCACAGACTGCAGGGAGTATACTGTATGAATAGGTATATTGAAGCAGTAGTACTTTGACAGAGTAACAATTTTCTGAGACCGCCAGCTGGAGCCATGAAAACACATCTCTGAAACACACCAATGGGATTCATTCAGAGCTGGGCCCAATTTCATAAAGCTGTTTAGCAGAAAATACTACTTAACCAATTTCTTTGCTAAGCAAACAACTAGTGGGGCACCAGTCGCAACAATGTGAACTTCATGGAATGTTGGCTGGTAACCTGTTTTTGCTAAGCGATTTTTTGGCTTACAGGCTTTATGAAATTGGGCCCTGATAGTAGCAACCTTGCTACACCATCTCACAAAACTCTTGGCTATTGGAAATCTTAAATAGCTTTGTGCAGCTTTTGCATGATTCAATCATAAACATTAAGACAGACATATTGCTTAAAGTACCTTTAAATGATAGTTAGTGAAAACATACGAAGCAGTCCCAGTGAAGAATGGAATGTTTTAGTCGTTTTCATAACATGATTACACATACATCGATCTCTGCATTGGTTGATCGCATATAAATAACATCCCCTCAAAAAATAGGCACAAAATCGGCGACTTCAAAAATCAATATCTGTTTTTAGTGGACTATACCACTTCTGTGATTGATATTAAAGTAAACTCCATTACAACGGGTACAGGCAATTTTGTCATTTCATTTGTTAAGTAGGAGTTAAATTTCTGTTAGTTTACAATTACAAATTCCTCATCACACTTATAACCAACACGCCATCTTTTCTCCGTTACGGACTTCAACACACTAACGAAATGTAGAAAAATTTCTAGGCACATGGTTTGAAATTATCCGGCAACAAAAACGCCTGAAAAACTTTGGCCATTGAAGGAAATAATTGAGGGATCACTTGTTAATCTCACACTGTGGTTGCACTCATTATGTATACACCACACACACACACATACACGCTGTAACCGGAGTTGCATTAGAAGTACTTATCTTGTTCTCTTCAATCCGTTCTGTCAACTTCTTGTGAGACTTCATCTATCACACCTTTCTCTTCAATCCATTCTGTCAACTTCTTGTGAGACTTTATCTCTCACACCTTGGGTCTTGGGCCTTGAAACTAACTCCATATTGAAGATAACCCTGTAACCGAGATTTGTTAAAAAAATTAAAAATATTGGTATAACAGGAAGGCAACGCAAATCTTTTTTGAAACATGTTCAACACATTATGTGGCCGAGTGGTTTAATCCATTTGACACTTTCGGTAAACAGTATTGTCCAAGGCCCACACTTCATGTATCACAACTTATATATAAAATAACAAACCTGTGAAAATTTAGGCTCATTTTGATCTTTGGAGTTGGGAGAAAATGACGTGAAAACCCACCCTTGTTTCGCCGTGTCATGACATGTTTTTAAAATAAATCCGTAATTCTCAATATCGAGAATTTATATTGTTTTAACGTTTTCTCAAAAAGTAAAGCATTTCACGGAATAATATTTAAAGAGAAGTCTTTCACCATTACCTTCTGTAAACTCTGTAAGTTATTTGTAAATCTGTGAACTTAAAAAAAAAAATTCTGTTCCGAAAGGGTCCAATGGCTTTAAGAGCTCTGGTGTTTTTTTAATCTTCCGAGTGTGGGTTAGAGTTCTGGTCTTGCCATGGAAGTAATTGGCAGTGGCTGTGGAATGCGCTGAATATATTGGTTTTAAAAGAATTTAAAAACTTGTATTTTTTGTATTGTAATGTTTCTGTTTGTTTAATCCTCTTGAATACCTTGTTGTAATTTTCATCCAAAAGTCTACTTGCATTAAGATGGTAATGGTAGCAAGCATCCTGCAAAATTACCTTATTATTAAGCCATAATATCCAGCTTAGCGCCTTTCCGTTTGACAGACGGTGTTGGGTTGGAAACGTTGGCATCTAGGGTGCATACAGTTGCTTGAATACGGGTACCATTGAAGTCAACTGGGAACCTGTGAAAATGATTAAAAATGTTACAAAATAAACAAACAATAAGGCCACATAAAAATAAAATTGTTGATCCCCCCCCCCCCCGACTCCATTATTTATTTATTTATTTTTTTTTTTATCATAAAAAAAACAACCTTTTCAGCTGATATTTTTTTCAAAATGTACAGGTTTGAAAAGATGTTCAAAGAAGGTTTTTATTCATGTTGGCAAAGCAAGAACAATTCTTCAAATATTTTCTTGGGCTACACTGTGCCTAGTTGTTTGAAAAAAAAATACAGAAAATGTCATCTAGGAGTTAAATTTGTTTGACAAAACTATTGAAAACATAAAAAACACACAAACCCTCTGTTTTATAGTGATTGTGATGATTTCTTTATTCTTGATTTCATATTTGGCATGTCAATACAAAAAAAACTCCCTCCCTCCCCCATCCGCAAAAAAAAAAGGACGATCAACACTTTTTTTTTGTATGTGGCCTAATTGATTTATATCAGGGATAAGGAATAGGATTTGGTTTTTACCCATACACCGGTATGTGTAAACCACTGTTTACTTAGTACTTTCCAAGTCCAGTGAAGAAAATACACTAGGGGATTTGAACCCACAACCTTTAAAATCTGACAGCTGCTAAAACATAGGATTTGAACTGCCTCTAGCCAAAGGGCTAGCTCAGTGGTCTAGGGGTAAGACATCTGTTCTAGTCTGGCAGAGATTGTGGGTTCAAATCACACCTGAGTGATTTGCCTGTAGACTTGTTCACAGGACTCTGGAAAGTACCGAGCATACAGTGCGTAATACGCATCAGTGTTAGGGCTAAAACCAAATAATAACATACAATACAAACAAAACATTTGTACTAAAATCCTGGAATCGACTTACCTGTCAGCCACTTTGACTGGGGCGTCCTGATTGGTTGCCGTTCTACAGGTCCGCTGGAACTTTGTCACCAACTCAATGGCCTTGTCAGTCACAATGACAAGGTCACCTTTCTTTGTTGTCTCACTTCCCTGCACAACAAAAATATTTTCGAAATTTTTTCTTTTGTGTGAAAGCAGTCAAAAAAATCAAAGACCAAAATTAGAGAGAGCAATCCATTCCAAATATCTACGCCTTATACTTCACGCAGGCAACAGAGGCGCCCCTGGTCATTGCCTTGGTGCCTCTAAAAATGTTCCAATAGAAATTGTCTCATGGGTGCCCTTTCCAAGGAGAAAGCATTTTTAAAATGTCAGCAATGTCTGGACCTATAGTGCTATAAAGCAATCTTTCACCAATCTTGAACTCTTGGTGGCAGCACACACCTAGTGGCGGGTTTAAGGGTTAGGCTACACGGTGCTCATCTGATCAGTCGCGGGTTATTGGATTTTTACTTTGCAAATCGCTTGTACAAAAGAATGCTGGTCAACTGGAAATTTTCCAGGTACCACCGCAGTGTCTGCTGGCATCAAAAGTTCAAGATCGGTGAAGGAGAAATGCATGGTCCCCAAGGGTTAAAAGCTTCTGGTTCTGTATTGTACCTTCTTTAAGAGAATGACCACAATGCCATCACTGTAGGGACTGACGGTGAATCCAGCTACGTCAGCTAGGGGAATACGACTCTTAAGGAGTAATGTCTTACCTTCTTTAAGAGAATGACCACAATGCCATCACTGTAGGGACTGACGGTGAATCCAGCTACGTCAGCTAGGGGAATACGACTCTTAAGGAGTAATGTCTTACCTTCTTTAAGAGAATGACCACAATGCCATCACTGTAGGGACTGACGGTGAATCCAGCTACGTCAGCCAGGGGAATACGACTCTTAAGGAGTAATGTCTTACCTTCTTTAAGAGAATGACCACAATGCCATCACTGTAGGGACTGACGGTGAATCCAGCTACGTCAGCTAGGGGAATACGACTCTTAAGGAGTAATGTCTTACCTTCTTTAAGAGAATGACCACAATGCCATCACTGTAGGGACTGACGGTAAATCCAGCTACGTCAGCTAGGGGAATACGACTCTTAAGGAGTAATGTCTTACCTTCTTTAAGAGAATGACCACAATGCCATCACTGTAAGGACTGACGGTAAATCCAGCTGCGTCAGCCAGGGGAATACGACTCTTAAGGAGTAATGTCTTACCTTCTTTAAGAGAATGACCACAATGCCATCACTGTAAGGACTGACGGTAAATCCAGCTGCGTCAGCCAGGGGAATACGACTCTTAAGGAGTAATGTCTTACCTTCTTTAAGAGAATGACCACAATGCCATCACTGTAAGGACTGACGGTAAATCCAGCTACGTCAGCTAGGGGAATACGACTCTTCAGAAGCAATGTCTTCTGATCCATCATCATGAAGGAAGCAGTGGTCAACACAAACAGCTGGGAATGCAACTAAACACAGAAAGGAACAACAATCTTTCAGAAACCGTCTTTTGTACCAACTCCCTACAAAGAAGTCACAAAAACATTACCTAACTCTTGGTATTATTGAACATGTATGAAAATATCTATTGGTAGATGCTTTCAACCTGTAATAAACGGAGCTGTGATTAATAAAAAGGAAAAGGCGGACAAAACAAATCCTAGTTCTCCCCTTGATCTACAGCATGTCATTTTCTGCCTTTTTTACAAGGAGCTGTGTTCGAAATATAAGACTCATTAGTTTAAAAAGCCCCATAGATGGTTTACAAGGTGTTGTGGTGCAACCTACAGGCAAACTAAACCAGAAAACACTGTGGCAAACCCCTTCTTGTAACAGGATTTAAACCCAAACTCTGCTGATCAGAGACACCGGATTTTGAGTCCAGTGTACTTGACCGCTCAGCCACAACATACCACATTACAAACCATTTGGGGACATACCTTGCCATTGCCTCTGTTGATCTTACTGATGACATCAGCAAATACCACATGCTGGTCGTTTGTTGTTGAGTACGTCTTGCTGTATTTGGCGTTGGTGCGTAGTCTTACGTAATCCCCTTGGAAGGCCTTAGAAACACTAGACATAAGAAGGGAAAAATACACAAGGAAATGTGCGTGGTAAAACTTAGTAGATACACAGTGAAATAAAACAACCAGTGTATAGAAACTGCATCATGACAGAAAGAAGAGATGCACACAAATTGAAAGAGGTGAGTTTTCATTGGTTGAAACTTACTTTCAAGATGCCTTTACAAATGTGTTTGTTGGGGTGTTTTTGAAAGACTTTTTATCATCACCAAAAACAAATATCTTGGGTTTTGATAAAATGTGCACTTTTTGTTTCCTTAACTCGCTATCTTTCCTCCCCTTCCACCTCTCGGACACGGTTCGAATCCCACTGGGAGCAAATGTGAATTGGGTTTTCCCGGGACCAATTCTTTTTAGTTTCCCTGGATTTCTCTTTGGTTTTCCTTCCTACATCTAAACCTGAAACTTCCTTCTTTGTCTTTTCTCCATTGGTTTCTTGGCTAGTACAGTGATTAAGTTCACTATGCTAAGAATCTGGCTTCACAACCAGATTTTACAAATACAAATGAATAAAAAATAACACCGCCTCCTACCTCTTAGGATACAGAGTCTTCTTGTCCTTGAAGAGGATGCTTGCCGTAACCTTCTCACCTAGTCTCATCCGGGTAGCTTCATCAAACTTCTTGCGGTATTGGTTGGCCTAAACAAAAACCAAGAAAACAAATTAACCTTTAAACAAAAAAAATATCCTCCACATCACTGATTGCTGAAGGGCAGGCCTTGAATTTTGTTCTAGAAGGGGCACAGCAATTGTCCTCTGCACATCTGTGAGGACAGTTAAAATTTGTATTGAAACCTTGCAAAGGGCACCACAGCAAAAGCACAGGGCACCCAGGGCAATTGCCCTGGGTGCTGTGAGTTAATTAGGCCTGGATGGGTCCTGTAACTAGACTTCGCTACTGTCTGCCCATTGTCTGGAATTGACTGCTGAATTGTACTGAAGTCACACCCGTCCAGAGCTGTGAATAAAGAGCTGTAACATGGACGAACCAGTTGTTTTCTAGTCGTGTAGTTTGCTGGACACCATTTTCACTCCAAATGCCGATCACACAGAGATTGAACCAGTCGCTTCAGAACACCAATGTTTCTTAGTATAAAATGAATCTCAGAGCATCTTAAGGAGTTGTCTCCCTCAGAATGCTCGGAGGTTAATTCTGTTTAAGAAACACGGGTGTTGTTTTGCTGGTCTATTGTTTTTGGGGGTCAAATTGCACGGTTTGCCTCTAACTGCTTAACTTACCCTCCATCGAATGAAGATGTTCTTGAGTTGCTTGTGTGCTGTTGTGTGTAGGATTGAACACGGTGGCCATGTGTAATCCAGAGGTGACATGGTTGGTAGATGCTGCTGCAGTCGCCGTAAGTAGGTTGTGTGCTGAAATACCAAAAAATGAAAATAAATAAGCCAACTTCTATTCAATCATCAAGTAGTAAACCACAAGGGAAACTAAGTGGGTAAATTTGTTGGCGTTGACCAAAGAAAGATTGATTAGAGCAGTATTTGCACTTTGGACCGGATTAATGTGCTGCGCTCTACCAACTGAGCAATCTAAACCTTTTGTTGGCAGTCTCCCTAGTTTGTTAACTTCTCCGCTGGGGGTGGCAGTCAGAAGCACTACAATCGCTGGCTGATGTGGTCACACCCAAGTTTACAATACAACCTGGGAGCAGCAGCAGAGGGATCACCTTATGTAACTGTTGGAAATTATTGGAAAAGATAAACAGAAAAATCACAAAAATATGTAGAATAAAAAATATATAAAAATTGAAAAAGGCCTCCTGTTTGGACCCACATACATGTAGAGTCTTTCTCAAAAGATGATCAAAATTGAAATCACCAAATATATGTTTCTTACAATGGAAACTAACAAAGATATGGGTTGGACAAAAATGTTTACAAATGAGTGAAAAGAAACAACTTACAATGTATCTGAGCAGGAATTCCATCACCATAGGAGCAGCATGGGCCTTGAAGTGTTTCCTATGCTCCTTCCGCACCTGTGAAGAAATTAAGTCAAAACCAGTCAAGACTTGCTGCTTGCAATTAGACCAAAAGACTAACTGGAGTTTTAATATTACTGTTATACAACTCTGGTAATGCAACCATGAATGCAGCCTTAAGTGCCTCATCGGATTTGAATGTTTGTTCGTGTTAAAGGCAGGGAATTTGTCAAAGACCTGTATCCTCACTTTGTTTATCTCAACATATGCATAAAATAACAAACCTATGAAAATTTTGGCTCAATTGGTCGTCGAAGTGGGTGGGGGGGGGGGTGAATTACCCTACCATTAATCTACAGTTTTAGAGGAGGTATCTTCTAACAATATTTTATAATATCAATAGCTCTCCAGTGCCTCATCGGATTTGAATGTTTGTTCGTGTTAAAGGCAGGGAATTTGTCAAAGACCTGTATCCTCACTTTGTTTATCTCAACATATGCATAAAACAACAAACCTATGAAAATGTTGGCTCAATTGGTCGTCGAAGTGGGTGGGGGTTAATTACCCTACCATTAATCTACATTTTTAGAGGAGGTATCTTCTAACAATATTTTATAATATCAATAGCTCTGAAGTGCCTCATCGGATTTGAATGTTTGTTCGTGTTAAAGGCAGGGAATTTGTCAAAGACCTGTATCCTCACTTTGTTTATCTCAACATATGCATAAAACAACAAACCTATGAAAATGTTGGCTCAATTGGTCGTCGAAGTGGGTGGGGGTGAATTACCCTACCATTAATCTACATTTTTGGAGGAGGTATCTTCTAACAATATTTTATAATATCAATAGCTCTCCAGTGCTCTTTACTAGGTAAGTTTTCACAATTACTATTTGTTTAGTAATTACCAAAAAGCATACCCTCCCTTGGCATGAACCAGCTCAAAACTTTGCTCTTGAAACAAACAGGGTTATTGTCGCCAAGATGAGGCACCGATATCGAAAGGATAATTTACACTGGAGTTTTCTTGCAAGCACCATCTGAAAGATTTAGTGCTAAGAGGTGTTTGTTCAAATTCAATGCTTAGAGTCTTCAAAGTACCTTCCAGCCGATGTAGAACTTGTGTATAATACCAGCAGCCCACATGCACTTGGCTTGATACCGTCTACGTCTGTATTCTTTCCTTGCTTGATGGCCCCGATAGTATGACTCGATGGTGATAGTGGCGTTACGTACTGTCTTGTAGTTCTTCCTCTCCTAAAAACCACAAATAAATGAGATTAAGGGTAATTAATAATAATAATAATAATAATTAATAGGTTCCTATATAGCGCACAAATACTAGTTGCTAGATCAAGGAGCTGTGAAGATGGAACCTGAGAACTACAGTAGTAAATATTAGAGAGAACAAGGGCTTGCGCAATGTGTTGAGTAGCAGCTGTGGTAGATATTTCCAATTGAATTTGATTCGCCGAAGATAAAGAATTGCATTTTAATTGCATAAAAACAAAATAAAAATGTAATATCAAGAAAAATAAGTATGTACCTAACATAGGTTTAAAAAGAAGCTTCATTTGCAGGAATATTTAACTGTGAAAATGTGAACAACAACAATACCTGGAGCTTTACCATAGCCCCAAATATCTTGAAGAAGGACCCTACAAAATCCTCCCCTCTATGGAAATTCAACGCCCACATATTTTAACATTGATAGAAATGATATGCCTGGACCATTGATAAGCAATTGTTACTTGGGCCTCCAGTACCAAATCCTACAGTCAGACAACTTCCTGGCTAAGATTTTGGAAGAATCGGGACTGCTAGGTTTTGATTAGTCTATTCTCCTTTACCTTGTACCCTCTGAACTGTGTCTCGATGAGGATAGCACTGTCTCTCATCTGCTGGAATCTTGAGTAGGCTTTCCATCCTTTGTAGATCTTCTGTAGTAAGGTAGCCAGGCCTTCCATCCTTCTGTGTCTGCGCTGCTCTAGTTCAAACAGCTGAGGAACACAATTTGAAGACTTATGATATTCAATAATCATAATCTTTATTTATACAAGGCAATACCTTTTAATTTATTGCCTAAAATATGTGATGCGATCAAGCAAAGTTAGTTGTTTGTTGAGAGAATAAAACTGCGAAAAATGGGTTAAAAATCAGGTTGTTTTGTTGAACATACATCGGCACAATTTGAACCCCTTTTGGTGTTACTTACCATGAAGGAAGTTGTCAATATAAACTAAGATATATTTTGGCACTTAAATTGACACAAACATATATTGTTGCAAATTTCACATCCGTATGCCTGTTTTGGCCTGTTTTGGCCTGTTTATCCATACATTTCATTTAGCTTGATCACATCACATATGTAGTATTCATTTCCATATTGCATGTTGGCGAGCTTTCAAATTTGCTCATCAAAACAAAAACAAATTGGTTCATTTTCAGGTAATTTTCTGCAGAATCAGTGAGAGTTGGCAACGTAGACTTTTCCATCAACTCAGCATGATCAGTGAGGTATGGCTCAGGGCAACTAGACCATAGGTCTTTCTTCATGAAAACATAACCATTGAGTACATACCGTGCGTGGATTACGGATGAATATCTTAGTCCGCCCATAGGCAAACTCTTCCTTATCTTTGGTGAGCTTGAGATGGTTCAAGATCTCTCTCACACCATCCTTGGGTTGTCCACGCCAATTGGGCCATGTTGCAGGGCACAGCATCTTGTAACGTTTCAGGAAGATCTCGTACAACTGCCTGAAAGCGTAGCCTGCTCGCCGGACCCTCACATTCTCCATCAATCTGAGAAAATTAAAAGTTGTCAAAGTGAGTAATTGAGGAAGTTTTCGAGTTTGTTTCTTCGATTCAAACATTTCACCAAAATGTTTAGAAATGTGCAAGACTCACACTGTCTTTACTGAACACTTCTATAATGAAAGTAGTTTACAGTTGTCTGCCTGCATAGAAGTTCCAGTGTTCCTCTGGCCAAAATGCTAGTTCAAGCACAGAAGAACCAGTCAAAATTCTCCCCAAGTGGTCTGGCTGGTTAGTCCATTATTAAAAACAGTGTTTCACTGAAAGTGTTTCAGTCTCTAAAACACTTGAAAAGTTAAGGGCATACCCTGTATGAAAACAATCTTCTGTACAAAAGGTTTATGTCTGTGTTCATTAGCAGGAATTCTCACTGTAAAAACTCTGTTTGGCATAGAGGTTAAGGGTTTTTTGTTTCGTTACTCACCCCAGATATCTGACTTGATGCCGGACGAGTGCTCTGTCAAACGTCATACTCTCCTTGTAATCATTCGGCTGAAATGAAATATGAAATAAGATCTTAATTTTCTAAGACTATCTTGGTTTTTGAGTCTTTGAGAAACATTCTACTAGGGTCAAAGGGTCAGGCCATTGAATATTTTTTTGCAACATCTTGATATTAAAGATTATCTCTTCTTTTTATCAAAATCAATTCAAATTTCTTATAGAAATAGAGCATTGCATATTTGGTTTGCGGTAACACCATGTGTGTATCTACTTGCCAGGTAGAGTTTGTTCTTAGAGAACTGTGTTGTTTTATTCTACTGCCGCGGAGTAGATAATCGAAGGTTCGGGAGACTTCTCAGTTCTGAAAAGAACTGTCCTGCTTTTTAACTTTACCAGGGCGGGTGGTATAGAAAATAGACTGGACTACTACTTTAACTTATAGGATCGTAATTAACTGTACTGCAGCGTAGTCAGTTCAGAATTGGTCTCAACGTTTCGACTAGCTTGCTCTAGTCATCGTCAGGAGACTTGTTCTCTAAGAACAAACTCTACCTGGCAAGTAGATACACATATGGCGTTATTGCAAACCAAATATACATTGATACCTCACCATGCAATGCCTCAAATCCTATATAGAATTAGAGCATATCTGACGCCCTATTGTTTCTGGCATGGTTGACTGCAGATTGGGCCGCACCTTGTAAACACTAACAAGGTGCTATTTAATGGGGCTCATAGTTCAAAAACTTAGTATAACTGTCTTTAAAAATTAATAAGCACTTTAATAGTGTTTACCTTGATACATCTGATGTAGTTTGGTTCTTTGGCAAGGAGGTTTTTCATCAGCTGTGATACGGAAACCTGAATCAAACAAACAAAATCAATCAATTTACAGGGTTATGTTTATTCAAAAAAGAAAAGTGTTTGTTGCCATAGAGGGTCCTCAAAAGGTAGGTTTTTATTTTGAACTTTTTGGGGGGAATATGGATATTGTATTTGGGAAAATAAACTCTTTGGTGTTACACAATACAAACCTTTTACTGTATTGGACTCTTTTTAATGTCCTTGAATAGTATTTTCACACTGAAAACGGTTCAACTTACAACATTTTATAGTCTCATCCTGTAATTTTTTTTACAATTTTTTTTTAGATTTTTAATGACAATTTTTATGAAAAAAAGCAAAAAAAGAGGAGAAAAAAAAAATGTATTTATCTTTATTGAGCGGCCACTTATTATCATGCAATTGGGTTAGTAGAGTAGGGGAAGGAGAGGCAATACCAACCTTGAACTGTGAGCCTGTAGTGATTGGTCGTCTATTAGAAGCATACTTGGGGCTACCCTCAGGAAACATCTCTTGTAGTAGTATATGCTCACATTTGAACATCAACTCTGATAGATCTCGGAACAGCAGGTCGTTATTCTTGTCGATAAAACCACTCACTTCATACGTTACCTTGGCAATAAATAAAAAAAGTTAAAAAACAGAAAACATTACACTTCTTATCAAGAGGTTTTCGTGCGTTTTTGTTCTTTTATGTGTATGCTGGTGTGGTGTGTGTCTTGCCAAAGGCGTGTGTGGTGTGTGTGGTTGCTGTTTGTTTTTATTCCCCTTTTTGGTTGCGGATGTTATATAATTATTGTAAATAATATTGTTGTTCTCTTAATGAAGTAATTTTAACCTTTTTTAAAATATTGTATCATTTTATGCTGTGATGGCTATTGTCAATAAACCTTTTTGTCAATAAATCTATCATTTATCTATCTATCCACCTATCATAACTTATTGTGTAAATTGAATCAACAAAAGTTAGAGAGCACTGACTATGAGCGGCAGGTCACCACCTTTTCATTCAAATTTCAAATTTGAGGCAAGGAGTTCAAAAAAAGAGATCCAGTATGTGGAATAAAGCTGTTATCATAACGGCTCTTTGTTCTACAACTCTGCAAAGTTACAATGTATGCGGTTGAAAACAAGTACAGAAAATGCCTGGTTTCAAGCTCTACCGAGTGGCACATTTACCATGAAGATATATGTAGAAGAGACAGTGGCTTGCTACAGACCTACAGTGGGAAAGAGGTTTGAAAGGACTTGAAACTTTGCTTGGTGGAACTACGATATGGAAAGGTTTGCGGTAACACCATGTAATGACTATCTCTAATGTGTTGGGGGTGGTTCTAAAAAAGAACCGTTGGTTTCAACTCTGAAAGAGGTTGTAACGTTGATAACAACCCTTCACCAACAAAACTAACAATATGCTTCTGTGCACAGCCACAATCAGGATACACTTTTTGTTACAAAGACTCAAAATGAACAGCAGATACATATTGAGTAACTCCTTGCAGATCTTGTATTTGACAAACTCAAGCACTTTTTTAGTCACCATTGACAAAGCCATTGTTCATTGATATATAAAAATAACATTGAGACAACTGCTACGTCTGAGGTTTTCAAACTGTTGTTCATAAAATAAAATAAATTGTTGGGGGGGTTGAACAAAGAATTGACTAGAGTGGGATTCGAACCAACGACCTCCAGATTAACGTGCCGGCACTCTACCAACAATGGGTGCGTTCGATTAGCTTCCATGGGTCAACCCCGATGTGTGGCGTTTGTTTTTTTCTAGGACGAACGTGTGTAGATAATTACCCACGTTCGTCCTGGGAAAAAAAACCTGCCACACACCGGGGTCGACCCAGGGAAGCTAAACAAACCCACCCTGAGCTATCTAGCCCTATGTTGGCGGTGTCCCTATTTTGTCAATATCTTTGTTCGGGGGTGCCAGTCAGAAGCCATACAACCGTTCAAAATTTACCCAGTCAGTTTCCCTTGTGGTTTATATTGATAAAATAAAATGAAACCCATGATTGTGGTTGTCCACTTTTACACTTTATCTGAATCTTAGGCCGTGTCCGAATTGGCGACTTCGGCTACAGCTACGGCTAGATCGCGCACGTCTGCTATTCTTCAACACTGGTAGACGCGCTGATCTAGACGTAGCTGTAGCCGAAGTTGTCGTTTCGGACACGGCCCTAGTCATCTAGGAATACTTACTGCTCCAGCATAGTGCTGTAGTCTGAAACTCATATGATCAATGGTCTTATCTGACTTGAGTTTGGCTCTGCTCTCGTAGTGTTTATGTCCAAAGATGTAGTTTGAGGAGTTTATTCTATTGAGGAATGTCTGATCGGTTACGTCACCCGGTCTTAGGCATTCATCATCAAGCATGGCTAAGATTCCTGCTTTATTCTGCAAAAAAAACAAAAAACAGGGCATACAAAATAATTTTAAAATGCAAGCTGGTTCCATGTGAAGGATCAGACCAAACACAACACATGGCCCTCCAGGTTGGGGGCTGGGCATAATGCCAACAACCCCACTACACTAAATAGCCATCACGTTAAAGAAACCGCAGTTACTGCAAACAAAACTTGTACAGGCCGAGTAGTATCAAACATTTCGAGAAGCGCCTCCCTCAGAAGTAACGTAGCTTTTGAGCAAGAGGTAATTCCTCACTCAAATATTTGAATCTGAGAAAGACCTCAGGGCCTGATGCCTTTCTCAAGCGCATGAAAGCAAAAAAAAAGTTGTGCAACCAGAGTGTTTTTTCTTCTATATTATTTTCTTACAACTTGGATGACCAATTGTGCCCAGACTTTCACAGGTTTGTTATCTTATGCATATGTTGGGATACGCCAAGTGAGAAGACTGGTCTTTGAAAATAACCAAAGGTGTCATTTAAAGGGAAGGTAAACTATTGGTAATTTTCAAAGACCAGTCTTCTCACTTGGTGTATCCCAACATAAGCATAAAATAGCTAGCCTGTGACAATTTGACCTAAATCGGTCATCGAAATTGCGAGAAAATGATGAGAGAAAAAACACCCTTGTTGGATGAATTTGTGTGCTTTCAGATAGGAGTAAAAGACTTCTAGCTAGAAGTCTTTGTTTATTTTAGTGAGAAATTACCTCTTTCTCAAAATGTATGCTACTTCAGAGGGAGCCGTTTCTCACAATGTTTTATACCATCAACATCTCTCCAATGCTTGTTACCAAGTCAGTTTTTAAGTTAGTGTTTGTTTTGAGTAATTACCAAACATGTACCTTCCCTTTAATCAAGTACAGTTTAGGTTGCCTACCTTGTCTACGAGTTCACATATAGGGATATTATTGAAGTAATCAATGTGTGTCCATTCGATCCCTTCCACTATGTATTCCTCTTGCTCCTCTCGTAGTGTTAACTCAATGAAGATCTGTTGTAGTTTCTCGTTACAGTAGTTGATAATGAACTGCTCAAACCCGTTGTACTAAAAATGGGGGAAAAACAGGTGTCAAACTTTTTGTAAAGGTACCTTCTCCTACTCTAAAAGGTAATAAACAGGATCGGTAAGGATAAAAATTGTAATTGACAAGTTTTCTGTGAAATATTTCCATCTGAAATGAAGTCGTGTTTGAGGAAACTGTATCTGAAAACCTGGAAAAATACAATCAGTTGATTTCGGTTTTTACAACCCAAATTAATGACAATGTGTTTACATGCTAAAAAATTGTTCTTAGTTTTCACTATTTTCTCCTGACTCATAAAACAGAATCAGCCCTGTTTTTTTTACTGGTTTGTAATTTCATGTATGGTTGATCACACAAAACATTAACACTGACGGCGACTTTTTTGTCAGCTCCACCAATCCTGTATAATACCTTTAAATTTTGTTCGGAAGGTGCTGAAAAACATAGAATCCCCTCACGTTGTGACATCACATGTCATACTGTATGGTACATGTATGATATAAACATGAAAACAAGGGGTTACAAAGACAACTATCTTCAACAAACCTCAAAGATTTCAAATCCATAGATGTCCAGGACACCCATGACTTTCTTCCTCCCACCTGTCTTGACCTAAAGAAATGGAAATCAATCAATCAATCAATCAAGTTAACAGTCAGCAGTTAAAGGCAGTGGACACTATTGGTAATTACTCAAAATAATTATTAGCATAATACCTTACTTGGAAACGTGTAATGGGGAGCTGTTGATAGTATAAAACATTGCGAGAAACGGCTCCTCTGAAGAAACGTAGTTTTCGAGAAAGAAGTAATTTTCATCGAATTTGATTTTGAGACCTCAGACTTAGAATTTGAGGTCTCGAAATCGAGCACCTGACAGCACACAACTTTGTGTGAGCTCAAATTTTCACAGATTTTGTATTTTATGCATATGTTGAGATACACCAAGTGAGAAGACTTGTATTTGACAATTACCAATAGTGTCCAATGTCTTTAAACAAAATACAGAACTAAGAACTGAGTAGGTTTACGGAAAACAATTGAATATCTTTTAGGAGGAATGTTGGTTCTGCGAAAAGTAAAGAGGTAAAGCGTGGATTGGATCTAGGCCTGGAGGAAGTCACAACTATTGATTGCTATATGTTTAATCGCAACTCATACTTTTCAACTACTCGGTTACCCATGCCGCCACGACTAATAAACAAACTAATTGGAGAGCAACTAGTTGCCCAAGCTTAGTTAAATCCTCCCAAACCAAAAGTCACAGCATCAGCACCTAGCATTCTCCTGAAGACAAGAAGAGAGATGAAACCACCAAAGCGATGAACAGAAACTCTAAGAGATGTACACCGTGATTGGGAAAACTACAAGTTTTGAACACAATTTAGCGCTATCACTTTTTTGTACATGTAGTTCATGACTTTCACAAAAAAGGTCTTGTTATAAAATTCCTGAATCCAGGAAAAATCCCAACAAGTCTGTTTGAGCATTCATAAGAATTGGCCGATCTAACTTTTGGAAAGTGCTAAGATTAATGGTGGTAAATTTTACCCTGATGCTCTCGTTGATTGTTCTAACGATCCAAGTGAAGAGTCGGTCATACAAAGCCTTACAGAGGGCATCTCTAGCATAGAAGGCTTGAGACGCACTCAGGGCGGTGATAACCTTGTCCCCCTTGCCCCCTCGTACGGTCCTCTTAGTCAGGGCATGCATTACGTCATGACGCTCACATTGAAGCATCTCACACACATCATCCAGATCTGGAAAACAATGGGAAGAACCAGGTGGAATAGTACTAGTTACTGATTGGAGTATACCAGACTTGATTGAACATTACCAGTTGCTGATTGAAGAGTATCAGTTGCTGATTGAAGACTACCAGTTACTGATTGGAGTATACCAGATTTGATTGAACATTACCAGTTGCTGATTGAAGAGTATCAGTTGCCAATTGAAAGATACGAGTTAAATTATCCAAAATCACCCAGGCAGGGTCTAAACTATGTATAAAGACCAACAGGTTTAAGGATTCTTTTCTGCCTAGTGCAATTAAGCTTTTTAATAGTACAAGGTCAAGATAACTTGGTTCACTTCAGCAAGATTTGTCTGTGCTTAGCAAATATTTTAGATAGTTATACGAAAATGATAAGCAGCTCACCATCTTGATTAGTAATTTTGACTCCCTCTGTACCATTCATAGTGATGTAGGCTTTAAACTCCATGTTGCCTAGCTTGAGGACACTTGCTAGAAGCTGATATATAGCTAAGATCTCTTCATCTGTGAATCCAATGATCTGCATTGCTTTCTACAAGAAATGATAAATAGCAGTAATGATTATGTACATGTAGTATATGGTATTACCTTTGTTTAAAGAGGAAAGAGTGAAATCCTAGTGGAGATGTGTGCAAGCAAATCATAATATGAGAGCATGACCAAGTGTGACCATGAAATACATTTCGATGGTATAAGATTTATGCAGGATGCATGGATAGGACCGGAACGCACTCAACACTTTCAAAAAGCTGCAGATTGTGTCAATTGTGAGAACCATGTATTGAGAGAGAAGCAAGCTTTAAAAAACGTATGAGGTGTCATGTGGAGTTCTTTATAGAAGAAGGGACAAATGGTCGAGGGCAAAGAAACAAGGAGAACAGGTTTGAGTGGGGTAGAGGGAGGATGGATAGGAAGTAGGGTGTGAGAAAGAAGGGACTGAGTGAAGAACAGGACTGTTCTTACTTACTTGTGTAACTGAGAAATTCTCTTTGTCGTTGATATTGCTTGATTTTCCAGAATTATTCCTCCCCAGGAAGTGATAATGTGAAAGGTCTCGTTCCAACTCCAACTCGTCTGTTCCAAAACAGTAAAGAAAACAATCATGAACAATACAATTCATTCAAAATTATCAAGCTAATACTGCATGCCTAATAGCATCACTGATGGAGTGTCAATTTGAAATCCTTTCCAAAAGGAGTTTCAAATTTTGAATACCATAAATCAAATATTGTATGAAAGTCTGTCTCATTTGTGTGTAATTTCTCCTTATGAGGGCCCTTTTAAAACTCAACAGCATAATGTGAAAATTACTGACATTTCAAGTCACACAATCATTTAATGTATGGGCCCAATTTCATAGAGCTGCTAAGCACAACAATTTGCTAAGGATGAAATTTCTTCCTTGATGAAAACAGGGTTACCAACCAAATTTCCACACGATTTTCAGGATAACAAACAACAGCTGAATACAATATGCAACAAATGGAAATTTGTTTGGTAATCCTGTGTTATCGAAAAAGAAATTTCATGCTAAGCAAATTTTTGTGCTTAGCAGCTCTATGAAATTGGGCCATGGTCATAGATTGGTAAATACTACCAAAACCAATGGCCATAAAAGCTTACTTAGTGAGAAGCACTGCAGCAGTTGATAAGATAAGAACTTTATTACCCCATACTGGGGAAATTATTACTGTACGTACATGCAGCCGGATGCTGACGTGTGACAATTTTTCAATTCCCAACTACTTTCTCCCATTCCAAGGGGTAAGAGTCACTGCTGACAAAAAAGTCTGACATTTCTCATCCCTGCATTCTGTAGCACAAGGTCCATCTGGCTTTTATTTTAAACCCAAAATATTACTCATGAATCTCCATATTATTTACCTAGTAATACTTGCGGTGCGCCCTCTAACAGCTGGTAGAACATGTGGAAATTCCTCTCTCCCTTGCTCTGTACGACGACTCGAGACTTCTCTAGTAGATCTGTTGAAATAACAAGACATCTTTTTATCACACAGTCCAAGACACAACTGGCTCAAACAGCAACTATACAGAACTCCAAAGCATTAAGGTGAATACTTTGCAGTAAAATAATAAGTTTATTCATACGGCATTTTGAAGATGCTTTTTTACTAAATGCTTCTACTTGGAAGTTGATGTTTTTACTTTTTGCTAGTACTTGTCAGTATTTACTACTTTTTATTCATACAACCCAAACATGCTATTTTAAACTATACTCATCTATCTTAAATTACTCACAGTTTGTGATGACACCGCCAATAGGGTCACCTTTGTAGTCAAACTCTATGTCCATGTATTTACCCTGTATCAGGAGATATAAATCAGTCCATAGCAAATGACTTTCTCAAAGGAACCCTTTTAAAGACATCACCAAATAAAAATAATAACTGAGCAGACAAATATTCTAAATACTAGGGGGTTGTGGGGGTGGGGGGTCGATATACAGTGTCAGGCCTGATACTTCACGGAGGCAACGAAGGCGATTGCCTCCGTGTCCCCTGGTCATTGCCTTGGTGCCCTTGAAATGCTCCAGTACAAATTTGCAATTTCATCATAGGGTGCCCTTTACCAAGAAGAAAATGCCTTGATGCCCTTGTCCTTTCAAAAACGAAGCATACAGCCCTGCAGTGTATACAGTTTTAGTGAATGCAACCCCTGACAAAACATTGATTTCCTTTATTAGCTCTGTATTGCTTCAGTCTTTTCCATTTCCTGTAATTTTTGTAGGACATGGAGTGGGCAATATAACCCCTGCTTAAAATTCACACAAGCTCATTATTCCACCCCCCCCCCCCTTGCAAATCCCCAGGAATTACCTGGGGATTTAAAATCCTTATAAAAGCTCTGAAGTGTAAAAAGAAATTCACAGAGAAATGCAAGAGATATCTGTGCTATGCCGGGGGTTGGGTATATCCCCATCATGTCATACTGTAATTGAATAAGGATATGATGAAGGACACCCAGACAGCATCTCTCATTACATGCACCGGTAATTCGAAGGATTGGATACCAGTTAGGGAAAACCCTGATACCATCTGGGAAAGAGGTTAGTCAATGGAATACCATACATGTCAGGAATGTTGCACTTCATAAAACGACGTTCAGTTATCTCCGATGTCAGTTACTGATGAAAATAATTCATCATATTTTTGTGATGTATTTGAAATGTTATACTTTATCATTTTATGTTGGTAACAACTATATTATCCCTTTGGGCCTAGTATATTGTAGTATTAAGGAATTCACATTATTTTAGCAAAAGCAAACCACAAAATTTCCTTTTAACAACAACAAGAATCGCATCTTTTGAAAGAAAAAATTGATTCATTCATTCAAATGTATGAAATAATACATCAAATTTTACAATGGCATAACAAACCTAAAGTGGCATTTAAACCAATCTTGATGATAATTGCATCATGATTTAAGATCAGCGAGCTATACGGTTCTAAATGATGTAGAGTAACAGATTTGTATTTATTTATTTTGTACGTAGATGTACTTACAAATCTTGAAGAATTATCGTTCCTGTTCGTCTTTGCATTGCCAAAAGCTGTAAAAAATAAAACAAAGAAAATATTCACATAATTGCCTGGCGAGATCAAACACAACTGGGAACAAGGTTGCCATCACAGGACTGATAAAACAATGCTGATTTGCTCTCTAAAATGTCTGCTTTGCGCACATGCTTGTTAAAACTTGTGAGTTCTTGTATGGTGCTTGTAGGTCCGCCTAGTATTTGATTTGATTCGTAAAAACAATCATGTTCTTAAACAGTCACCCTTAATTGCATACAATTAGACATGTCGCAAGATCAAAGATGAATGACAGTGGACCAGTTGCTCTTTGACATCATGCCTCTTTTGTGGGCAACCATACATTGGGCAATACTAGGGTTATATAGACGATGTGACCTCTGACGTCACACGAAAACCATAACATGATTCGCGCGCATACCGCCGGGCAAAACCTTTGTGTTTTGGCAGCCAGCTAGAAAGTGTACGCAATCTTACTATGACCACGCAACTCAGTGCCCGGCGAAACATGACGTATATAGTGTTTTGTCAACAGAGGGCGGTTTGAATGTAAACATAGGTCACATCGTCTATAAGCAAGCAGCACAAGCTATGGGGAAATGGCACAGCAAGATCGATGGAGGGGGGTAAGGTTACCTTCTAGTACTGGGTTACTTTGTAAGAGTTGCTCCTTTACTATATCTACATCATTGCCTTTCCCACAAACGGCTGCCACGTACTGCATCACCACCTTACTGGCCTCTGTGATTACAATAAGATTTCACAAAATTATAGTATGGAAATATTGACTGCTATGAGGGGCACAGTTGAAATTATAGGCCCAAGGTGATGTCAAAACCATGACTATGCCTGAAGCGAAGCTGAGGGCATAGTCATGGTTTTGACATCACCGAGGGCCTATAATTTCAACTGTTCCCCGAATATTAAGCAGTCAATATTACTTTTACATACCAAATAATATAGATTCTTCTAATCTGATTGGTTAAAAGATTTCATGAACTGGGCCTTGATTTTGAAATGTATAAAGTGTAATAACTTACCAAAATATTGCTTCGTGTTTTTCATTTCGCATTCACGGATAAAATATACCAATCCAACACCACTGGATAACAATCCAAGTACGAGAGAATAGATGCCGCCGACAGCAAAAGCACAAAGCAGCTCTGATAAAATACGCCGTTAAAAACTTTGAAGACTATCTAAAGCTCATTAACAACCACATGAATCAACCTGATGTTTCTGTTGATGTAGATGAAATCTTGCTTCAGCCATTTTACGTTGCCAGTTTGGCATGAACACAAACAACTAAATTTCCGACACAAACAACTACGTTGAAAGGTCGTCTGCGAATAAAGGTCACAGCTATTGTTCATGTAGTTCGCGCCGCGACACGGCGAACGTATACAACGCATCAAACACTTGCGCAACCTACATGTAGGAATACAGTGTGTTGAGACGGATCCATTATTTTCCAGGGCGGGCATATAGTCGATTGACTATGCCCCGGGCATAGTCAATATGACGTCATCTTGAAAGAAAAAGCGGGCATAGCTATTTCCATGACTCCCTTTTTAACCAATCAGATTAGAGGATTCTATATGTGAGGTATATAAAGAACAATATAACTTTAAAACACTTCACGAAATGTTGGCAAGATATATATACCTTATGCATGTGATGTCATTGAGTAGGGCAAATTAAAATCTTTGAAAAGTCGACAAGTCAATCACATAAAAAAGTGTACAAGTATAACCACACATAGAGAACCTTGTCATTTCATTTGATTGGTGACAGTCATACTTGATTTTGTCATTTTATTATTATTAATGTTGCACAGGCTGCATACTCCCCACCAGGGAGTTGAGATGGTTTAAGGAGTGATTTAAGGCCCAGTGACCAGGGGTAATAATGTGAAGCGCTTTGGGACGCCCTCCGGGTGTGAAAAGCGCTATATAAAAACGGGTTATTATTATTATTATTATTATTATTTTTTTTTTTTATTGCTGTGACACGCAAACCTCCAAAATGTAAAAAATATATTAACTGCACTTCATTCATGCATTTTTGAGAGTACACTCACTCACTGAAATCTGGCTTTTCCATTTTAGGCGGCTTTGTCTTGTGAACATGGTGCAAAGGAATAGTCCCGATTTGGCCATTGTGATTATATTATGCAACAATGCACTCTAATGCATCCAATAATTATTTGTATAACAATATTCTTCATCAACTGTTGATAGATGTGGTATCTCTCTAACCTGTTTTTCCGGCCCCACTTTCTCCTGAGATGATCACACACTGGTCCCTGTTTTTGTCTCGCATATCACGGTACGCATCGTCTGCTATTGCATATCTGAGCATACAAAGAATACAAAATAGTATAAGCAACATTGGGTATGTCTTTATTTTATTTTATTTTATTTTATTTTATTACACGTCAATAATGCTCAGAATGAAGAGGAACTGCCGAGTTTTAGATGTAGGAGGAAAATGGGGGAGGGGGGGGGGACCCATGCGCTCATGTAGGGACTGAAAACCCAATCTACAAGCAAGACTTCAGGTCTGAGGTTGGCCTCGAACCGAGGTCCACAGAGGTGAAAGGTATGGTAAGAAACCACTGAACCAACATGATTTCTCTGACACATTCCCTATTTGTATTAAAGAAAGCACACTAACACTGTGGACATCATTAGCCCCAAATCTAATGGGTGATTAATATCTAGAATCCTTCATCACTCTAACAAAAATCAGCTAAGTGGTAACTCTACACCCAAACTACTGGACTCTGATTATGGTGGCATGCATGATCCCATGTGAAGCATTTAATCAGTTCACCTGTGCAGTCCCATACAGTAACTCTACACCCAAACTGTTGGACTCTGATTATGGCCATACACCTAATCCCATGTAAAACAAGACCAGTTTACTAGTGCAATCCTCATTCCAGACCATTCAGTAACTCTACACCCAAACTACTGGACTCTGATTATGGTGGTATGCTGGATCCCACCTAAAGCATAATCAGTTAAGTAGTGCAGTCCTCAGTAAGTAACTCAATACCCAAACTACTGGACTCTGATTATGGTGGTATGCTTGATCCAATGTCAAGGTGTTTTCATATGCTATCGCATAATGAGCCGACTATATTTCCCCAACAGCAGGCGTACGCTCTCATTCTATTTGTGTTGTTCTGAAAGCACCCTCTAAAGTTCAATGACACTTCCTAGCTACTTACATGTGAGGAGGCAATTCATAAAGATTCATTCCTCGGTACTCTTGGATCTTGTTGATGGTGTACAACGGAAGCTTCTTGTATGGATTGACGGAGACGACTACGCTCCCGATGTAGGTCTGAAAGCAAAACAATCGAGATTAACCGAAATGGTGAATATTTGCAACTAGAGGGTTGAATAAATTTGCATTTCATAGTGAGATTTTAATCATTTTTATTTTATGAGATATCGCCTAACATCACAAATCCGGTTCATCACTTCACGATGACAGGGTGAGGGCTACAATCCACTGATTTGGGCTGTCGACCTAAATTTCACATGTGACTTTTATTGTATTTTTCTTTACAATTTGGTCAATAAATAAGCGTTAGGCTGACAAAAACCATTATCGCTAATCCACCGATCAGATGCTCGAACTGGAGGGTGGTATAAAAAGCTATAACCTACTCCCAGTTTTTATATTGCACACTGGTATTGTGAGTGTCAATGCGTCACGTTCCACATACGGACAGTGCAAAAATCACATTCTAAACTTTGTGCACGTACATGCTGTTCGTCGCAAAATAACGTTCTGAAATTGTAAACTTTGCGCGTTGCACATGAGACTGGAAGATAAATTCGTTATAACACATGCACTTGTGTGATAACTTATATATAACCCTACTTTAAAGGAAGACGTTGCCTTGGATCGGACGAGTTGGTCTATAAAAATGCATTTGTAACCGTTTGTTACGAAATGCGTGGTTAGAAAGATGTTTCAAAAGCAGAATACAATGATCCACACAAGTTTGCCTCGTAACTGCGTGGTTTTCCTTTTACTTTGCGAAAAAACACGGTCGGCCATTTATGGGAGTCCCATAAAATTGACTCCCATAAATGGCCGACCGTGTTCGACGGGGTAAAAGGAAAACCACGCAATTTTGAGGCATATTTGTGTGGATCATTGTATTCTACTTTTACAACATCTTTCTACCTATATTGCATTTCATAACAAACGGTTACAAACGCTTTTTATTGACCAACTCGTCCGATCCAAGGCAACATGTTCCTTTAATGTTAAGCTAGTAAAGCTACTGTAAGCATCCAAGGCAACATGTTCCTTTAATGTTAAGATAGTAAAGCGACTGTAAGCAATGCCAAGGGCAAGTCTCTTACTCAGGAAATGAAGTGTATTTTATTCAGCTGTAACTACATAACTCAATCCTTGTCTTGATCGGGAATCTATTTCCGTTTTAATGTCACTTGGTACATGATTACATGTACATTCGTAATTAGATTTGACGATTTGAATGGTTTAGGAAGTAAAAAAAAGAAGTAGGTTTGGGGGAGTAACAACCAAGTAAATAAATCTTTCAAGGGAAAAAACTGGTATTTATTCTGAGATAAACCCTCGTTGAGATGTCACAGGCCAGCCGTCGATTACACCAAACTCTTCCTAACTTAGGATTAATCTTAGGACCTAGGACGAGTTAAGGTCGGTATCCAAAGACGTTTGGACGCATTGAATCCATCCTAAGTTAAGACTGGTTACTCGTCCTAACTCTAGATAGGATTAATCCTAGCGTTTCGTGAAATCGGCTGCTGGAACTTCATCTTTGAGAAAGCAAGGCCATTCCCATATCGCAAAGTGTAATAATGGAAGTGTCGGGCCGAGCGGTTAAAGGAACACGTTGCCTTGGATCGGACGAGTTGGTCTATAAAAAGCATTTGTAACCGTTTGTTATGAAATGTATATGGTTAGAAAGATGTTTTAAAAGTAGAATATAATGATCCACACAAGTATCTCTCAAAATTGCACGGATTTCTTTTTACGTCGCGAACCATCACGGTCGGCCATTTATGGGAGTCAAAATTTTGACTCCCATAAATGGCCGACCGTGATATAGGACGAGGTAAAAAGAAAACCACGCGATTTCGAGGCATATTTGTGTGGATCATTGTATTCTAATTTTACATCATCTTTCTAACCATATGCATTTTATAATAAACGGTCACAAAACGCTTTTCAAAGACCAACTCGACCGATCCAAGGCAACGTGTTCCTTTAAGAGCACCGAATTCAAACTCTGGTGTTTCTGATCAGCAGAGTGTGGGTTCGCATCCCCAGCCGTGACACTTGTGTCCTTAAGCAAGACACTTAAAAATTGCTTCCTCCTTCGGATGGGACGTAAAGCCGTTGGTCCCATGAGTTGTGTAACGCATGTAAATGAACCCAGTGCACTTTTCGAAAAGAGAAGGGGTTCGCCCCGGTGTTCCTGGCTGTGGCTGCTGTATGCGCCGAGCACCTTGTAAACCCTTATAAGGTGCAAAATAATTGGATCTCAAAATTCATGACTGCAATTACCTATCTTTCTGAAAGTTTGTATATACTCAGTGCCTTGAGTGCCTTGTTAGGTAGATACGTGTGCTATATAAGACTTTGATATTAATTGTATTGTAAAATACTGAAGTCTATAGGGGCACGAGCACCAAGGTCAAGACAAGGGAATGAAGGCCATGGCCTCTGTGACTGTTGTGTAATTCAAGACATAAGATAATGTAGAGAGCACAAGATTTGAACAGTGCACTCTGACCGTCTTCAGCTAGACTATTGCTATTAAAGCTTCAGTAGCATTTAGAAAGAGAACCAGAACCAGTCCATACTCTACTCTACATCTCAACCCTGGTTCTTCTCAGAACCAGGTTCTTCTCAGAACCAAGTTCTTCTCAGAACCAAGTTCTTCTCAGAACCAATACATCTTCCCAAAAGAAATTCAATTCAAACTCCAAAGTATACAATAAGTAGTTTGTTTTCAGACAAAATATCAATTCTGTTTTAACACGTGCGAAGGAAACAAACTCGTGCACTTTAAAGGGTCACAATGATCCAATACACTTGAGACTTGCACAGTCTAATGTTTTGAATGATAGACGCACTGTGCCGCCCTGCAATAAGATCTCATGTGGTGAACGCATCATGTATCAGCGTAGATTGTTGAACTCATAACTTTATACAGTGAGGTGTGTCTGACAGACAGATGTACAATGTGTTCACGGTACACCATATTGATCTCCCAACATGGTGTACTATAATAGGCATTAAACCTTAGAAGTGATGGCTGGATAGGCTGGTGTAGGAAGAAATCACATAGCAATTATGCAAGACTTTGGATCAATAAAGTTTGATCAATAATGTACCGCTCTTTTTCCATAAATTTAACATAAATAATACATGAGATGAGATTGAACTATTTCACTTATTCACTGGGTCATGCCAAGATGTCTGTGGGCCAGTCACCTCAATGCTTCTTTGGTATGTGAATTTATCGACATTCATACATGTACAATGTACAATGTACATGTGTAGGTACACATGTTATGTAATAATGATTTATTGGCAAAAACATAATATGAAAAAGATACAGTGTTTTCACATGAACTTTGAATCTGTCCACTGTTAAGATTCTGTTATGTTTGATTTATTTGATGAGAAAATATTGCACAAAAAATCAACAGCAGGGTTCGCCCCATGCACAAGCTAACGCAACAGGCAAATACCTACGAATTGCACCCAGATATGCACAAATTGCGTGCCAATATGCACAAATGTGCGCGTAGATTGCATACTGATACACGCAAATTGTGGTTGATAAACAACAATTTGTGCAGGTCAGTCAAATGTACAGTTTACTAGGATTCCCTAAGCGATTCTGGGGAAAAAACACAGGGCCTGGAAATTCAAAATCATTTGTATGTTCTCTACCGCCACCTCTCTTTAGGCATGTATTGACATACATTGTACATGTTGTATATTTGGTTTGCGGTAACACCATAGTGTGTATCTACTTGCCAGGTAGAGTTTGTGTTTAGAGAACTGTCTTTCTTTATTCTACTACCGCGGAGTAGATAATCGGGGGTTCGGGAGACTTTACAGTTCTAAAAAGAACTATCCTGCTGTTTAACTATTACACGGGTGGATGGTATAGAAATTAGGCTGGGACTACTACTTTAGCTTACAGGATCGTGATCAACTGCACTACCACGGAGTCAGCTCTGAAATTGGTCTCAACGTTTCGACTAGCAATTACCGTCATTTTGCCAATGATATGGACTGTAGCACTATCCCACAGTCTGCCGACTTCAATATCCAAGGGATCAGCACTTCGCACAAATTGATTTGTGATTTTAAGTGCATGGTATTGATAAGAGTTATTCATGAGTGATTGAGTACATGTTATCTAATGCAGACTCAGATGCTAAAGTGACGTTGAGCATTATGGATTTAAATGGACACACTGATGAACTGGCTACACACAGTTAGACTTTCTGAGTCTTTGAACATCCGGTACCAAGTTGGTCCCGACCATATCAAGTTTAATGCGTGCGGGATTTGGTTTTTAAAAGGTAGTTTCCTGCAAAGGGGCATGTATTTTATGCATACAGAATACTGGTCTTTGACCCTCACATGAACCAAAGGTGTCCTGCAGCCGATTTCATGAATCTTGAGTTAGGACGAGTGGCTTGTCCCCAATTACACATGTAGCGTCCCCAATTACACATGTAGCATCCCAGGTCAAAATTCCAGTTGAACCTAGTTAACTGGGGTCAACTGGTTCAACTGGAAAGTGACCAAACTCATCCATTTTCCATATTAACCAACTGGTTTGGACTAGGTTTAACTTGTGTTCAACTAGGTTGAAATTATAAACCAGTTGGTTTCTGTCCATTTTCCATATTAAACCAACTGGTTTTAACTGTGTTTAACTAGTTTATCAACTGGTTTCAACTAGTTCCAGTTAAACCCAGTTTAACTAGGTTCAACTGGAATTTCGACCTGGGATGGGTTCAATGGGTCCTAACATCTATTGTTACGGAACATAACTCGTCCTAAGTCCTAACATTAATCCTAAGTTGGGAAGAGTTTGGTGAAATCAACAGCAGTGCCTTTTAGTATCCCTTAAAACCACTATTTCTAGCCCTCACACTCACATAGATATCTTGAGCATCAAACCGCAGCTTGAGATTATCAATAAAGGCATCTTCAGTGACAGGATCAAGGAGTACGCAGTCTCCAACGCCGACCATGTCATCAAGGATGGTCTTCGAGTGTCCGTTCTCTCGCGCCATTTTTGGTCGTGAGGTTCACCCTCCTCAACAGACCCAGGCTACAGATTGTCGGTAAGGGACTTTATGGTTGAGCGCCTTGTTGTGGTCAGACCTGTGTGAAAACAAGACAAATTGTATTAAAAATAAGACCACTAGAGTTGGTAGAGCACTGGAACATTAACCGGGTCGTCGCAGATGCGAATCCTGCTCTAGTATTTTGTTGTTGTTCAGCCCAAAACAAATTAAATTTTATTACTCAAAACACTTAATGCTACTTTAAATTAATTTCTTCTTTGAGCCTCATTAAAAAGTTTCAACTCAAATGTATCGCCTTTCTTAAAGAAGGGGCAGGTGTCAGCGTTCTCCCTTATATAAATTTAAACAGTGGTCCGCTGGCAAAATAGCAGTTAAAACACATGAGGACCAGTCAGAAATCTCTCAAAGTGGTTCGGCCGACTAGTTCAGTGTTGAAAAGCTTCCCTATTACATCTGAAATAATAGATGTAGACCAGTGAAAAAGTTGGCGGACTACTAAAATGACAAGCTAACTAGTATTTTTGGCCACATTTTTAACGACTGGCCCAGTCATTAACAAAGTTTAGGGTGAAACCTGTACATGTTCATGTAGATCAGAGCTTTTGTGCGTCTTTTACACAAAATGAAATAAAAACAACCCTACAATGAGCATTTGTTTGAAAATCTCAATGTATCAAACCAAATCTCAGTGTATTAAATCAGGAAGTAAAATCCTTGTGTAGGTTTTGTTTGGTATGAAAGACTAAAGGTGAGTTGTTAAAGAATTGTTCTCTTCAAAATGATACAAAGCTTAATTTTGTACATGAATGTAACATAAACATTGTTTTATTATTGGCCTGCTTGCCACTCTATTGTCAAGGTTTCTTAAGCTGACCTACAGTATGTAAATGTATTGTAGTAATGATAATTTTCACAATGTTTTTGTATGATTTACCCACATAAGTCAAAACAAGGGAAATGTGCACAGTATTTTGATGTCATCACAGACACCAACGCTGCATTTGGATGAGAATCATTCTTAGATTGTGTTTATAAAAATTTAAGCTACAATCCCCGCGATATCTTGGATCCCCCAATCCCACCCCAGGCCAGATTCTTCATGGAGGCAACAAAGGCGACCGTCTAGGTGCCCCATGGTCATTGCCTTGGCGCCCTTAAAATGCTTCAGTAGAATTTTCAATTTCCTCATACAGGGTGCCCTTTACTAAGCAGAAATGTCTTGGTGCCTTTGCCCTTCCTAAGGCGAAGCATTCAGGCCTGTCACCCCAGCTCTGACTTTATACACATCATACTATATCAAGTACTCAAGTACATTATTTGTACGTTATGCATACTGCATACGTTTACTGTCTCTGTACAAACCAAGGGGCACTTCAAGTCTATTGACCTACTCTATGCAAAGTTCACACCCCTTTCTTTGATCCATCATGTTTAGCCTATTGCAGTTGTCTGTCAGTAAATACTTATGTTATCACCAGATGCGTATCAAACAATAATGATTGCATATATATCAGACCATCCTCCCTCAAAACAAACAAAACAAACTAATCACTAGCCGCAAGACATACATAATATACCTAACTGTGTTAGTGTACCTATACAACATCCCTTAAGGAACAACAGCAAAAGCACAGGGCACCCTGGCAATTGCTCTGGGAGCCTTGGGTTATTTTGAGGCCTGGTAGCCCCACAACTCTCGATTAGTTTTTGTTCGTGAAGATTTCTCGGCCTATCCATCATCCATCAGAGTTATACGACCACCGTCACCAATCACCATCCAGGCCTGATACTTCACGGAGAGGCAACGTATGCGATTACCCCCGCATGTATGCCCCCTGGGCGTTGCCTTGGTGCCCTTGAAATGCTCCATCACAAATTAACAATTTCCTCATAGGGTGCCCTTTACCAATGAGAAAATGCCGTGGTGCCCTTCCCCTTTCAAAAACGAAGCATACAGGCGTCATCATCCATCAATACAAGCCTGCAATCACAGGCTCACTGACCAGCCACACTCCCACTCATAATAAGTGACAGACCCACAAATTCAACCCAAATCAATAACTTCCTGTAATAATTGATTTGCTAATCCCTGACCTGTATGTCCACTCACCAACCAGAAGTACACAAAACATGTTCATCTTACTGTATAAATTGGCCTTTATTGATTTGATTCAACCACCAAAAATATGGCCCACAATTTGTTATTTGAACACTTAGAACACCTTAAGGCCAAGATTGTAAAAAAACTCAACATGTTTTACAAAATGCACAATTTGCACTTTACACGTACAAGGACACAGTGTTTTATCAGTAAACTAGTGTTTTCATTGGTAGAATAACTCAGCCTTGTGTTATCTTTCATTGTTTCCCCTGATAACAAACACTTCCTTCCTCCAACCATAGACTACTGGTAAACTGTCAAACAGTTGGAACAAAAAAAAACTCACAAATGCATATAAACCAGGGTTACCAATCCAAAATAAGTTTAATTCTCAAAAGACTGTTGTCTACTTATCCAACCATTTATCTGTTTATCCAAACAAACTTAATCCCCCCTGAAGTTTTCGGACCTAAAAAGTCCTTTCATTTCTACCTCCATGGTTAACCTAAAGACCAATGTGCAGAAACAAGGTCTACAGGTGCTTTGCACACTTCATGTATGTAGGGCTACAGTGCTAGGTTCGGGTCTGACTGAGGTGGCATTCCAACCAGGGTCACCAGAGGCAGGTAAAGAAACCAACAAGGACTCCAACTGGTTGATTGATCAAAACTATTTCCAACACAAATACTACAAACAATGCAATATATCACAAACATACTCTACACCTAAAAAGCACACAAGCTTAACAGTCGGCTCTTAACACATTTTTTCAACAAAACCAACCTTGGCCAAATATCTGGGCAATTCGTTTTGTTCAATCACAGTGGTCTAGATTTTCAAATTATTAAGCCCTAGATCATTTCATCAAAAACTCTTCTAATCCCCACCCCTTTTTATTCATTGAACCACACAAGAGCAAAGGTTGAACCTTAGGCTGCAAGTATACAAATATTCTTTGATGATGGTGAAACTCCTGTACCCACATAAAAAGTACATGTTCATCGTTTCCAATCATGACATCAGATTTGGATGTCCAACCACACAAAGGTGTGGTCAACATCAAACAGTGACTCAATACAAAATGACGTCACATTCATAAACACTGGATATTACACAGCGTGTGTATGGATCTAGGATTTTAACGCCCTTCAAAACAGCTGTAATCAGATAGATCTGTTATTAAATTAATTATTACAATTTAATAAGGATAAACCACTGTGGTGTTTTTTGTGTTTTTTTCATGAGAATACATTTCCAACATTTGGTAACTTGGCTTGGCACCATCAACTGGACATTAGAAAAACAAACAAGTGACAGCTGGCACAAAGGGCGTACCATTTATTGCACATTTCCTGTCACAACTTTCAACACACTGTACAAATGTGCAAAAATACATTGGAAATTGTATGTAAATCAGCCACAATTTAAACATTTCCTTCATTCAAAACTTTGCTCACTGACTCAAGAGAGTTCTCGGATATTGTTTATTTATAGACAGAATTCCCACAAATAAAGAGGGTTACATAAAGTCAGGTTATGAATGGCTTCCTGAATGCACCTCAACAGGAAATAGTAGAATATCCCCAATTGTCATACAAATTGTGCATTCCAGTAGCACCAAGCTTCTGTACAATGTATTGAAAACAGATTACACAGTCAAAACATGCACAATGCAAGGCCTGGAATTTTAGCTTTCAGAGGGCAAGGAAATTTTCAATTTGCAAAGATTGGGCACTTCTAGTGGAATCTCTGAAAGTCCATGGTAAACTGGGCCAAGACCAAGGCCAAGACCAGAGGCAACAGAGACCACCCATGGCCTCTGTGTAATTTTCCAGACCTGCAAAATAATGAAGCCCTACACCCATGATGTATTGTGTGCAAACACCATCTACACATTAATTAGGTCAATAAAATACTGTCTGGCACCTGCACCCATGGTAATTTCACAATAAAACTGGGGCAACCTGGGTTCATTTTTTGCAAGGAAAATGGGGAATTTGTTTGTCTGTGTCTATTTTTAGATAACATTGATGTCACAAACCAAATAAGTACATTTCTACACATGTACAGTAGGCCTATATGTAGACCTAGTTTAATATAGTGTTCATGTTCAGACGGTGAACAATTGTCTAGAGCTACATATATGTATGTACGTGTTTTAGGCCTATCTGATGTTTTCTAATCATTTACACATTAAATACAACTGTTGTCAAGAACAGCAAGTCCAAGATTAAGAATAAAAAATCCTTTTGAGAGGTTGCACTGTCACCATGGCAACTTGTGTTGTGCTGTCTTATTCCTTTAAACATTTTTATATTGATTCGTTGCTTACTACTCCAAGATTAATCTTAAAGGGAAGGTACACGTTTGGTAACTACTCAAAACAAATATTAACTTAAAAACTGACTTGGTAACTAGCATTAGAGAGCTGTTGATAGTATAAAACATTGTGGGAAATGGCTCCCTCAAAGTAACATAGTTTTTTAGATAGAGGTAATTTCTCACTAAAATAATAAAAGACTTCTAGCTAGAAGTCTTTTATTCCTACATACTCTGTTTAATGTTAACCCCCATCATAGAGCTATAATAAGAATGGTTAACCTCCATCTCTCACTTTTAGCCTCAAGATTCTGCGGAGTTTTCCCAGGGTTAGCGCTACAGCATGTGACAAGGTCAAAACCATAGAGGAAGGTCAAATAAAGTTTCGGAGTACTCATGCCAAGGGGCTTTTAAAGAGGGGCTCCAGGGTCAAATTCCTTCTTTTGTGATGCACTCAATTTTCCACTTGTGACAAATTTTAAATCTCTAACCTCACGTTAAAAAATGATTAAATGCCACTCTCTCACCCTCTTGACATGCTTTAACCTCATTCAAGTGCAATTATTTTTAGAATTCAAATACGTTGGAAGACAGGGGGTCTAAACTTTTGGCCTCTTAAGTCTGAAAGTGCACTTGTGTACCCTAACTTTAAACTCTAACCCTAACCTAAACCCAACTTTAACCCTACATGTAACCCTAACCCCAAAACATTCGGTGCATGTTAACATTGTGTGACCTAAAAAGAGCACTACACTCACTGTATACTGTACACTCACTGAGTGTATAGGCCTAACAAGCAGGGGGGACACAGAGTCCCAAAAATGGCGAGGGGGAACGATTTTGACCGGCAACTTTGCATAGCACTTTCTTTTCAGACTGAACTCATGTTGTGCACACTGAATGCTACACTGTAGCAAATGACACACATTCATTCTGTGTAATAAACAGGATAAGAAAAACTAACAGGGTGGCAAAAAATTTTTTGACATTTTAAAAACTAAACCATATTGTCAAAAAAGTTCACCTAAATGACACCAAAACAATCTGAATCATGGTATGGTGAGTAAAGGTCAACAACCACACATTGTATAGGTCAACCATGGGTCAACACATAACTCCATACAGGAGTACTGGCAGGGAACAACCATAGGGTCTGTCAACTGACAGTTCTGACAAAAAAAAACCATCCAAATTTCCTTGACCGTTTTTAACAAAATAGAGTAAATAAAAGATGAGACCTTCCTTTTCTCTAAATTAGCCCCAGACACTATTCAGGGAGAATGATTGACATCCCTTTTGTTTGTGGCATGTTTTTAAGTCTTAATCCCTACAAATGTAATACATTGTTTTTAATCTCCTACAATTTGTTATACTCTTGTTATACATTTTGCTTTGCACTGCCCCCCCCCCCCCCACAAGGTGTCTGATTTTGTGACTGTAGTGTTAACTTGTAGAAACTGGGTTACAGGGGAGAGTTCTATTTTTAATGTTTGTTCAAAGTGTGTTGACACCAGGGCCCAACTTCGTACACAAAAACTTGCTAAGCAAGAAAAGTATTGCTTGTAGTAGTAACAAAACAGGCTACCAGCCAAAATAACACCAAGTTTACATTGTTTTGGCTGAGGCCCCACTAATATTTGCTCAGCAATAAAATTTGCTAAGACGTCTTTTCTGCTAAACAGCTTTATGTAATTTCATAGGGCTGCTAAGCACAAAACTTTGCTTAGCATGAAATTTCTTCCTTGTTAAAAACAGGATTACCAACCAAATTTCCATTTGTTGCATTGCTTGCTACTCGTGTTCAGCTGTTGTTTGCTTAAATCCTGAAAATCACGTGAACATTTTGTTGGTAATACTGTTTTTATCAAGGAATAAATTTCATGCTTAAAGGCAGTGGTATTTGTCAAAGACCAGTATTCTCACTTGGTGTATCTCAACATATGCACAAAATAACAAACCCGTGAAAATTTGAGCTCAAATGGTCATCAAAGTTGCGAGATAATAATGAAAGAAAATAACACCCTTGTCACATGAAGTTGTGTGCTTTCAGATGCTTGATTTTGAGACCTCAAATTCTAAACTTGAGGTCTCGAAATCAAATTCGTGGAAAATTACTTCTTTCTCGAAAACTACGTCACTTCAGAGGGATCCGATTCTCACAATGATTTATACTATCAACGTCTCCCCAATACTCGTTACCAAGTAAGGTTTTATGCTGATAATTATTTTGAGTAATTACCAATAGTGTCCATAAGCAAATTGTCGTGCTTAGCAGCTCTATAAAATTGGGCCCTGATTGGAATCCGAGATTAAACGGTCTGGATATAACAAGTTCTGTTTCATTGTCCAGGAAAATATTAATATTAGATAAATGCACACTGGACAACAACTAACTTGAAAAACTCACTGTCAACTCCATCCTGGTGGCATTGGATTACTGCTCATTTCATTTCTGCCCCCAGGCTAATTGTAGCTAAGTGGTCATTGATTGATTACCATGGCATAACAGACACACATTATACCTGAAATCTTGTCAGGTTTGATACATGTATGGATGCAGCAGACAGTTCATTCATGGAGGGAGTAAAATACATTGTTGGTCCTCCGTTCCAGACAATTTCCACAAAGAAGTTTTCTATTTATTTAGCCCTGTACATTCACACGCTTTTTTTCTCTCCAAAATCAGTAAAGGCAGTGGACACTATTGGTAATTGTCAAAGACTAGCCTTCACAGTTGGTGTAGCTCAACATGCATAAAATAACAAACCTGTGAAAATTTGAGCTCAAACAGTCATCGAACTTGTGAGATAATAATGAAAGAAAAAAAAACCTTGTCACACGAACTTGTGTGCGTTTAGATGGTTGATTTCGAGACCTCAAGTTCTAAATCTGAGGTCTCAAAATCAATTTCGTGGAAAATTACTTCTTTCTCGAAAACTATGGCACTTCAGAGGAAGCCGTTTCTCACAATGTTTTATACCATCAACCTCTCCCCATTACTTGTCACCAAGAGAGGTTTTATGCTGACAATTATTTTGAGTAATATTACCAATAGTGTCCACCGCCTTTAAGTGCAAAATGTGACTTCCGATATGTAGGCCATCGACAGCCAGTCTTTAGTCCCAAAAACCAGTAGCATCATGTACAAAACAAAATGCAACAAATTTAAGGGGATTCTTATGAAATAATGTGAATATATTTTGTACAGGATTAAGATCAGACATTTCATTTCCCCCGACAAAAGGGATGTCAAGCATTCTTCTTGGATAGCTTCTTGGGATATGATTTTCAAGAAAATGAAGGTCCACATGAAAATGAAGGTCCACATGACTTAGAAAAAACTCAAGAAAATGAAGGTCCACATGTCGTTTTGGTTATTTTCACTGCAGTGTCAGTTGTTTTTTATGGGTTGTCATTTCACAAGTCTGCCAAGCATTTTCTCAAGTCAATGTTTTATACCTACCACATAGGGATATTTTTCAACACTGAACTAGCCTAGCCAGCCGGACCACTTTTAAAAAACAGAAATCTGACTGGTGGATCCTCTTGTGTTATTGGCTAGAAGACCACTAGAGAACGCTGACATATAAGCTTTCATCCAAATTTCTAGTTAAAATGTGGAATGGAAAATAAATTTAAAATCTAGTCTAAAGACTAAAAGTAATCCACTGCTCATTTTCATCCAGGTACATGTACACATGAACATGTATATCAGTTCACCAACCACACTTTTCAAACTTGATTTCCAAGCATAATAAACTTGATTTCCTACATAATACACATCATGTATACATGTAACGCCCACCAGCATTATCACAGTTAACCATAGTCCATACAGGTAGCAGACTGACTCAATTTGTTTACTTGTAAATTATGTCATAACTCACAATTGACAAATGAATTAATTAAAACATTGTTGTAAATAACAAATTAAATAATTATAAATATAATATTATTATTACCCACAATTTGGGTGAAACCGACAATTGCAATAATTAATAAAATATTAGTGAAAATTTACACATACTAAAATAATGTGAAATGTTGTCTCATCTTCATATCCCACCATCCTTGCTCTATGATCCCGGGTCCCACCCCCACCCACTCCACATGTACCAGCAGTGCATGCCCGGCCCTGTCACAATTCCATTCAACTATTTTAATTCAAGAACTAGTTTTCCCTGTCACAAGTTAACTAAGATTTGTGCACAATTAAAAAACAACAAATATATGTGTATGTCACATCACATCATTTCATACAACAAGATATGTCAAAAATCCAAAGGAATTTACAAGAACTGTACAAAATATGTACATTAAGAATGTATACGAATGATTCACTGTTCAAATATTCAATCAATCACCATAAAAAAAAACACGGAATCGTTTAGAGCCGACAAGGCCACTGACTAGCACTGAAAAATACCTACCCCAAAAAGACGGTCTTTTAAGATGAGTTTTACCGCCAAGAGATGACGATATCTTGCCACATCTGATGAAATAGCACACACCTTGTTGTCCTGTGAATATATTCAAGTTAAATGACGATCTAGGCAAATGTTGACGACTAAAATTGAGCCGTATTTCGACGCAGGTGTGTTTCCCGTGGGGTTTGGGCGTGCAGCAGTTTGTATTCTGTAATGCATTTCACACATTGTGTACCGTTTCAGCATCTGTTGCTTACACACATTATTATTCTTGGGGAGGGACCGGGAACCAGTCTACACTTGAAACGTGTAAATAAATGAAACCCCCATCTGGCGACACGAGAGGGCGCGATTTGAAGAAGAAGTGGAGCAGTTTTTGTAATGTAAACACTAAAAAAGTAATACAGGAAACAGATGAGGCCTTTACTACATACTGTGTGTGTGTGTAGAGTGCTCGGAATATTTATGTAAGTATTTTGTGACAGTATAACTTTAACATTTCATGCATTCATTCGAAATGATCAATGTCATCATGATGACATACAATCAGTTCAAACTGAAGAATGAAATTGTGAAGAGTAAGATTAAGAAGAGTCAGTGTAGGTTAAAAACTTAAAATTAAAGTTAGTGGACACTATTGGTAATTGCCAAAGACAAGTCTTCTCACTTGGTGTATCTCAACATATGTTCAAAATAACAAATCTGTGAAAATTTGAGCTGGATTGGTCGTCGGAGTTGCGAGATAACTATGAGAGAAAAAAATACCCGTGTCGCACGAAGTTGTGTGCTTTCAGATGCTTGATTTCGAGACCTCAAATTCTAAACTTGAGGTCTCGAAATTAAATTCCTGGAAAATTACTTCTCTCTCAAAAACTATGTCACTTAAAGCCATTGGACCCTTTCGGTACAGAAAAAAAAAAAAAAGTTCACAGATTTACAAATAATTTACAGGGTTTACAGAAGGTAATGGTGAAAGACTTCTCTTGAAATATTAGTCCATGAAATGCTTTACTTTTTGAGAAAACGGTAAAACAATATAAATTCTCGTTAGCGAGAATTACGGATTTATTTTAAACACATGTCATGACACGGCGCAACGCGCGGAAACAAGAGTGAGTTTTCCCGTTATTTTCTCCCGACTCCGATGACCGATTGAGCCTAAATTTTCACAGGTTTGTTGTTTCTATATATAAGTTGTGATACACGAAGTGTGGGACTTGGACAATACTGTTTACCAAAAGTGTATAATGGCTTTAAGAGGGAGCAGTTTCTCACGATGTTTAATACTATCAACATCTCCCCATTACTCGTTAGCAAGTGAGGTTTTATGCTAATAATTATTTGGAGTAATTACCAATAGTGTCCACTGCCTTTAAGGAGGCCTAATTCAGTAGTTTATTTAGTAATTAAAAAAAATAAAGTGCTATGATATCATTTTATCTAGCACTGTAGCATATACTATCAGTCATGACAGTCAATAAGTACTATGTACTCAGTAATTTCCTAGTGCCAGTTTACTGGGGCACGGCTCCTTTTCACTTCAGTCTTTTAGTTAGCAACAGAGAATGACACATTTTGAAAAAAGGAGTACCGGTACAACTCCCTAGTGTAACTTGGTAAGTAACTGGGTCTAGTACTTTCCAGAATTCTGTCCCACAAACATTGCATTGCCAACCAAGCAACCCATGAGGCAATGCAACCTTTTATAGATGTTAAATTTGCATCGGGGATAATAAAGATTAGGCCTATTATTTGTTTTAATAATAATAATAATAGCAACCGCATTTCTATAGTGCCTAACACCTCCAAAAGAAAGTCTCTAAGCGCTCAGAGGAACCAAAAGAAAATTAAGTATAAGATAATTTGAATAGATGTGTTTTGAGAAGAGTCTTGAAACTTGAGATCGCAGTGGCTTGTTTGATGTGTAGAGGGAGATTGTTCCATAAGTGAGATGCAGCAAACTGAAAACTACGTTGACCATACGCTTTGGTGGCAACATTAGGGATAATGAGGGTGTCTTTGTTAGCAGAACGGAGGTTTCTAGTAGGAGTGTATGGAGTTAGTAGATCTTTCAGGTAAGTTGGTCCACTTCCAAGACTGCATTGAAATGTTTGAAGGAGAATTTTGAAGATGATGCGAGAATGAATAGGAAGCCAATGGAGAGATTGCAAAGCTGGAGTACTTGAATCGCGTTTTCTTAAATACAGGTAACAGTATAAACCAATTTCTATATTTATCAAAGGCAGCAGTGGACACTATTGGCTATTGCTATTGGTAATTACTCAAAATAATTATCAGCATAAAACATTACTTGGTAACGAGTAATGGGGAGAGGTTGATAGCATAAAACATTGTGAGAAACGGCTCCCTCTGATATAACGTAGTTTTCGAGAAAGAAGTAATTTTCCACAAATTTGATTTCGAGACCTCAAGTTTAGAATTAATTTGAGGTCTCGAAATCAAGCATCTGAAAGCACACAACTTCGTGTGACAAGGGTATTTTTTTTTCTGTTTTTTTAATTTTACAGTAAGGTATTTTAATAACAAGTGAACCACCAAAAATGGCATCAGGTGCAAACAACCCACAACAATCTTCCTTCAAGTGTCGTAAATGTAGACGACTTCTTTTCAACGAAGACAGCATTCTCCGTTCCACATCAGCCAAAGACTCGGACTTGACTACAACGCATCATCAACGGAGTGGCGCTAGTGGCGCTAGTGGCGCATTGTTGTATATCAGTGAGGATGCAACACCGCCCTGGATCAAGACTGCTATTGAGAAGGTATTTTTAACATAAAGGGCAGCTGCAGATAAGGGCAAGGCTTACTCCTAGAACTATAAGGTTCTTTCCACTATAGTGGAATCAACCTCATAATTCTAGCAGTAGGACAGGGCTCATCCTTAAAGACAGTGGACACTATTGTTGATTGTCAAAGACTAGTCTTCTCATTTGGCGTATCTCAACATTGACATAAAACAACAAGCCTGTGAAAATTGGAGCTCAATCGGTTGTCGAAGTTGCGAGATAATAATTAAAGAAAAAGGACCCTGGCCACACGAAGTGGTGTGCTTTCAGATGCTTGATTTCGAGACCTCAAATTCTTAATCTGAGGTCTCAAAATCAAATTCGTGGAAGATTACTTCTTTCTGGAATACTACGCTACTTCAGAGGGAGCCGTTTCTCATAATGTTTTATACCATCAACAGCTCCCCATTACTCGTTACCAAGTAAGGTTTTATGCTAATAGTTATTTTGAGTAATTACCAATAGTGTCCACCGCCTTTAAGACTATTCTGGTGTACACTGTCTAATGTTTAACCCTTTAGAGAGACCCTAGCCGCCAGAAGCGGCTTGTTCTGAAATGCCCATAGTGGGCGCAAGCTGATGCAAGGTTTGACCACCTTCTATTCACACAAAGTGGTCAAATTAAAGGATATGTCCAGGATATGAAATTTTCCGATGAGGTGTGTTAGTAGAGTATCAACATTTCTAACAAAAAACTAAACTTTCATTTTCATGTAATTCTGTTGACATTTTTACTTGTCCAATAAGGTCCTGCAGTCTTGTAGGATTTTCCCCCCAAATTCAAACCCTGGTGTACTCCAAAGTGCGTAGGGCCTATATTAACACTTTGCAATGCCAAATACCACAGAGAAGGTCATGGTCCTCGAATTGTGTGAAAATTTCTATTTGTAAAATAAAAAGAAAGAATTTTAAAAAACCTGATTTTATTTTGATTTTGTTGACAGTCACAGTGGACAAGAGGAAAACTTGCCTGCCCAAAATGCAGAGGACGCCTTGGGTCATTTGACTTTCTGACCCCTAGCATAAGGCACCACCAGGATCACCTGGGGCCTTGGTCCAGCGTTCACATCATCGGCAGCCGTGTCGATCATGAATTGCCTCAATCTCAACTCGCAAAACTGAGAGGTGGTGTCCGAGGGCAAGACCCTCAGGTTAAAGGTCAAGCATCACCCACCAAATCAAGAGACAGCTTCGACTTGAGTGTCCTTGACTTACATCCAAATGAAGATGGTGCCCTTCCTGTAGGTTCCTGGTACTTAGATACACACAAGTTGGATTCCAGATCCAGCAAGGTTTCTGAAGTTGATAAAGATGAGTTGGAATCATTCTCGATTCTACCAACAAGTACGAAAACATCTTTGTCGTCAGTTGAACCTAAAGTCCGTAATCAACTCAGGTTCAGGCCAGGCTATAAAAACACTGAGCATTCAAAGACCGAATCTCATGCGTCTTATGCTACCTCTGTTCAGGAGTCGCGGTCTGGCTCCTGTACTTCTACGCATAACGGACCATTAACTGAGTCGTGTAGCACAGACTACTTTAATCGAATCCCTGTCAAAGAGGTATTGGATGCCGATACTGAATCAAATTCTTTGCATAGCAATCTCAGTAATTCATCCAAACTGTCAAGAAACTCACAAGCAAAATGTATCGGTATTCCACCAAATTCAAGACCAACTGCCCTCCACTCATCATTCAGGGACAGTTCGTCAGAGCAGACTGTCCCGAGACAGTTATCAGTAGTTGATCAAAATACACTTGGTTCTGGTAGTGAATCGGAAGCGGAAAACATGTCGCAATCGCACGTGGTAGTTGGAACTTCCTCGGCACCTGTGACGTGGAAGGACTTTCTGGACGAACTCTTATTGGAGCTGGAGCGAGAGCCCTCACCATTGAGAGCTGAGAATGACGTCAACCAGCTTGTTGAGGACTTCGACACAGACAGTCAACAAGAGGGTAAGGATAGTTCACACAAAATGTTGATCAAAACTTATTGTGTGTCTGTGTTAATTTAGAAAAAAACTGTTGGGGAAGATATATTAAAGAGTGGCTCCGAAGTCAAACTCAGTTTTGTGATGCACTTATTTGGGGCGAAATTACAAGTCTCTCTAACTTCACGTTAAAATTGTGTGAAAAAGTCATTTTATCTAATGTCTTTTATAGCAAAATTTGAAATGTGACAATATCGAACAACCCAAAACAAATGGTTCTGTGATTTCTTTTCAAAAAAGCAAGGCTGGATTTGTTTCTGGAGGTTTTTTTTGCATTCAATGATGATTGATTGAAACATAATGTTTTAACATTTGAACCTCAATTTGAAGCTTCTGCAAGTTCAGACAACGATTTCCAGGTAACTGGAGCTCAAAACACCGAGGGGACATCAGCTTACCTGCAACGGGCCATCCTAAGAGCTCAGAAGAAAGAGAAGAATCGCAGGAAGAATGAGAGAAGGAAACTTCGAAGACGAGAGAGATGGAAAGAAGAAAAGACGATGGAAGACCATGAGCTACTGATAGAAGAACAGGTACACACCGAACTACCTAAACATGTTTATTTGTGTCTGAGAACCAACATTTCTTTATGTGTAAAGTTTAAAAGTAAAGTGTATCCCAAGCCAATATGGCTCATCAGGCCAGTGTTTATATCCAGTTTCCTTGGCATTAAATAACTGAGAATATTTCTATGCCTGTCCATCACAACTCCCCAGCCGTACCCATTTTGTGCTCCTTGGTGGAGAGAAGCAATTATGATAAAGTGCCTTGGCTCAAGAACAAGTGTCGCTAATGACCAGGCCAGGATTCAAACCCACATTCTGTAATTACAGAACTTGAGCCCAGCGCCCTATAGACCGCTCGGCCACGACACCCCACCACATCATTCTTCATGAGGGAGATGAAATTCAAATGGCAGGGCTGTCAACTTTTCCTGGTTCTGCAGAAAATTCCCTGAAACTAACTAATCTTTCAATGTTTTGATGAACAAACTTTGAAATTCTTCCTGATTACAGAATTGTTTTCCCTATTATGTTGAATGTAATTCTAAATATCTCCCCGATTGTTAAACAAAACATTCCTAATTGCAAAAAAACAAATGTTGGCAGCTCTGAAATGGTTGTCTTCTTACTTCTTTTACTATGCTCACTCGCACTCTCGACTTCCCATCTCTCCTTCAGAATCTTGACTGTGACTCGGCAAAGATTATGTCCCTCTTGAGTGTCTGTGACTCGGGTATGTCCCTCCGCGAGGCAACAACGTGCCCTGTTTGTCTGGACTTGTACCTGTACCCCAACGTGTGCATTCCCTGTCAGCACATCTTCTGTGAACCATGCTTACGCCAGCTTGCCCAGGCTGTGCAGTCGCCCAGGACACCATGCCCCCTCTGCAGGACAGTCATTCAGCATGTCAAGGCACATGAAAGTGAGTTATACACAAGTTGGAATTCAATTTTGTGATCCATTTCTTTGTTGCACAAAATTTCACTTAAATGAGTGCGCACATTTTCAAGGTCAGAAGTGCTCTCAAAAAAAGAGATACGGTTATTGACAACGGGGGAAACATTTCGGCACAAAAATGTCGGTTTTCTATTCAAACACATTTTTCAAGCTTTGGCAGAGGGCCAAGAAGTGGAGAGAGTCTAGCAAATTAGTCTATTTATGCCTATTGACCCATTTCACCTGACGTCATCATCAGAAAAATCTTGAATGCGCCATACTGGTGGGCAATTTCACTGTGCGTTTATATATATAACTCTATGCTGTGTGTTATGCAGTGAAGTGTGCATTTTAGGCGATGCGGCGTTAATACACGTAAACCTAACTGCCCACCAACATGTGGAGCGTGGCATCAGTCGCCGCGTGTGACGCGCGTGCAAGGGTCAATGTGGGCCTAAAAAATAATCTAAACCAGTAATAGTTTCAGACTGTTAGTGTTTAGTTTCTATTTGTTTAAGCAGGGATGTAGGTCTATAGTTTACTTGTGTTTTAAAAGCCGCCTGCGCGTCTTCCTCATTTTTTGTTATTCTCCCGCCCGATTTTTGTGAGCTAGAAATTCCGTAATCCTGATTTGTTTATTGTCAGTGGTGATACTTCAGTTCCTAACAAATAAAAACAATAATTGACATTCTTTTGTCTCAGCTCTGACGACTGCAATCCAAGAAGCATTTCCTCGAATGATAGCCCTCCGCAAACAGAACGAGAGAAAAACACTGAACAAATCCTACCCCCTCCCTGGTGACGCATTAAACACCCCTATGTCAACATGGTTTAACCACATGCTGAGGGGTCACACCAGGAGACACAACACAATGGGACTGCACCATTCTGGATTAAGAGGTAGACAAGAATTCGGGGTGATGTGGCAGATTGGGGCAGCCTGTTTACTGATGACAACCCTTGTTGGGATGACGGGTGTTTTTCTGTTTTCTATCATGCTGTATTCATGACTGCAATATTGTACCACTTCAGCTGTAAATTTCACCAACCAACCTCTCCCCTCACTTAGGAATATTCTTAGGACTTAAGACATTTAGTACCAGTCCCACCCTTTCACTGGAACTTGTAAACCTCTCAGATTCAAATTTTGGGGCATAAGAACTGATATATTTTGTCCATAAACACTTTTCTTCAAAGTGAAATGACTCTCAAAGTGCTTTATACTACTAAAAGCTGGTGTACTTCTAAACCAAGTAAGTTTGTGTTGCCATTAATTTAACGATTGATTAACAAACAAAATATCTCCCCTTTCCTGTACGATAAACATGTCTACCAGTGCCTTCTGAGTTTTGTCAAAAAAATCCATACAGTACGCTAAATTGGAACCCGTTACCATTTCAGCTTTCATATTCTAGAGCAGATGTCTTTAATGCTTGACGTCTGAGCATGGGTGGTTACGAAAAGCCAACCTGGGCCCAATTTCATAGAGCTGCTTAGCACAATACTTTGCTTAGCATGAAATTTCTTCCTTGATAAAAACAGGATTACCAACCAAATTTTCATTTGTTGCATATTGCTTGTTACAGGTATTCAGCTGTTGTTTGCTTATCCTGAAAATCACATGGAAATTTGGTTGGTAATCCTGTTTTTATCAAGGAAAAAATTTGATGCTAAGCAAATTTTTGTGCTTAGCAGTTCTATGAAATTGGGCCCAGTTTCTACATTTGCTCAAATCTTTTGTTGCCACATTATCTGTGGATATGCAACAATTATTGTGTGAAATAAGCTTAATGAATTTTAATTCCAAAATGTGTTAGAATGTATTGTTCTACTAGATTGAAAGAGGATGCATTTTTGCACACAGATGAATGAAATGAAAAGTGATATAAACTTTTAGAAAGTCGTAAATTTATTAAATTTTAAATAATTATATGCAATACTCTGTCAACATGAAGTGAAGGGCGAATAAAATATATTCCAGTTTTCTTTGAAGGTTTTGTTTTCCTCTGTATTTTAAAGAAATATATTGTATTTCCGTTGATTGAGATTAAATTTGACCTCTAATGTTGTTGCGTAATAATAATAGTGCTTCTTTTATAGCGCTCATATCCATCACTCATGGCGCTCCAACATTCAGTATTTTTCCTACAAGGCATGTTGAGCTACGTGTTGAAGTATCAGACCTATTCCTTTCACATGACACCATGTAATGGTTTACAAGGTGCTGTGGTGCAATATGCAGCCAATAAAACCAGGAACACCGGGGCGAACCCCCCCCCCCCCCTTCTCCTTATGAGGAGTACACTGGGTTCTTTTACATGCGTTACACAACTCATGGGACCTATGGTTTTACATCCCATCCGAAGGACGAAGCAATAATGGTCAAGGCAATAAGCAACGGACAAAGAAATAAAGGTCAAAAGTGTCGCGACTTGGACTTGAACCCACACTCTGTTGAAAAGAAACACCAGTGCTCGAGTCTGGTGCTCTTATCCGCTCAGCCATGACACACCATAACTGACATGTGTCAAGACAAAAAGGGGAAAAAACAAGAGATTTTAGACATTTTGCAAACAAAACAGTCTTTACTCAACATAATTTAGAATGATAACAACAAATTTATTATATCTACACTGATTTTACTTTGCACTGTACATATTTAAAACAACAATTTTTAAAATCCTTCATTCCAATAGCACCTCTATTTGTCCAAATATTTCATTTCCATAATGTTCTTTTGTGAAATATAATAAATATACACATTTTATTAAGTGAAAGAAACATCATCTGTATTTTAGCAGAGAATGGGCATGTTTAAACTTCAATATAAACAGAAAGATGCACAATTTTGAAGAGTGTTTGACATAAAAACATCAACAAAAGTCCCCCCCCCCCCCAACAGTTCGTCATAACATCGTGGATAAATTTTGTGACCAATACAACTAATTAATAAATAATTCTATGACATGTTTCCTAAAATGAAAGATGTCCGAGAATTCATGTTTATAGTAATTTGATGAATATGCAAAAGAAATTTACATATATTTTTTAACATGTTATCGCCTATGATAAGCTGAAACAGCATCAAGTACTGTACTGGCATAACCTTAAATTATTTTCTCTGTTAATTTTTTTTAAATCAATAGCTTGGTTGGAAAGTTATGACATAACAACATTCCACATATAAACCTTTTTTTGCCAGCTAAAAATACAGATTATTCAACATTAAACTTAAAAACCTTTATACTTGAAAACAACTTTTTATCACAAAAACACAATTTTCTTTTTTGGGAGTTCAGCCTGTATCAATGGTTAAAATTAATTTATTCAATTTTCAAGCAAAATAATCAACTCGGAATAACTCTTAAACAACTGAATACACGTCTTTGTTCAAGCCACAGGTTTTCAATCTAAGGTCAGTTTATAATCAAGATTCATATCCTATCACATCGCATCTCTATTTCAGAAATTTCAATTCCAAGAACTCTATTGATTATGGAAGACAAAACACTACTACAGTCCACTTCCGTTATAAAAAGATCACTGGGGCTGGTAGAATTACCTCTATACAACAGGAACATTGTTATATGTTATAAGAGGACACCAAAAAACAGAAATTAGACACACAGGACGTCAGAATGTACTCTTTTATAAACAGTTACCTATTGATGGTATAGCCAGAGTATTGTAAAGTATTTTATGTATCAGACTCAAAGTCAACATTTGAACATCATAATATAGTACGCAGCGAACTATATTTATTTAATTGATGAAACACAAGGCTGTGAGTTCTACTGGCCCAACTCTAAATTCAACCAGGGCCACAATGTTGAGCGGCAAGTGCTTTTATACACTAGTCACCCATGCCATATGACCATGTTGCAAGGAGGAAATTGTCTAAACGAACTTTTGACAGCCGCAGTGACAATGGCAGTGCAAGATCTATATTAAAAAAAACAGGGTGGTAGGGGGAAAAAGAGGGCAGGCTTAAAGTTAAGGAGGGGGGGGAGTAAATTAATTGGGGTAAAATTAAATTTTGGCAATCAGGGGGGGGGGGAACAGGTGGGAATTGGGGAGGAGGGGCGATGAAACTGTCGCCACTGAAAACTACATTTTCAAACAGTCTTGAAGCACTGCACAACACATTGCTATTAAAGTACAGGTGTAAACAGAGCAAGCCACTGCATTAGATCCATTTGTTTGTTTGTTTCGATGATTATTCGCCAAAACTCCCTCAAGGGGATATAAACACCAAGCTGGCAACAGCCAATCTCAATCAAACAAACAATGATTATGAATTGCACAAATCAAGAAATTTTTATTCAGTAACTAGACGACAAAACTTATTCTAGTCGCATGAAATTATGAAATAACAGCTAGCTTGTGACCACTGGTCTAACCACTGTCTAACCACTGGAAGTGTCGTGGCCGAGCGGTTAAGAGCACCGAATTCAAACTCTGGTGTTTCTGATCAGCAGAGTGTGGGTTCGAATCCCCAGCCGTGACACCTGTGTCCTTAAGCAAGACACATTACCATTGCTTCGTCCTTCGGATGGGACGTAAAGCCGTTGGTCCCATGTGTTGTTTAAACGCATGTAAAAGAACCCAGTGCACTTGTCGAAAAGAGAAGGGGTTCGCCCCGGTGTTCCTGGCTGAATTGGCAGCATATTGCGCCACAGCACCTTGTAAACCATTACATTGTGCTTAAGGATTAGGTCTTATATTATCTCGAAAATCGCCCCCACTCCTTGCAGTAATAATACCTGGCGCTTTGTATCCTTTGGCAAAAGGCGCGTTATAAATACGGTTATTATTATTATTATTATTATTATTGGACTATGGTGATCATTTCCAGGTATCCATCGACGTGTTCCAACTCTTCAGATGTTTGTAGGCGTCTGTAAATCTTGCATGTCTGCGTCCATACTGTCTCCCTGCCTGGTATCAACCGTCAGCCCTTCATGTACTCTCTTCTTCGCCAGACCCTTAGGTGTTAAAAGAGTCTCAGTTTCCATTGGCTCATCCAGGCAGTTTGAACCGCGGCTCTGCTGTCTACTCCTTGGCAGCAAGCCGTCCTGGCTTTCGTCCTCGGCCACGTAACCATCCGGCAACTGATCCGAGAGACTGTTCCCTCTGTTCGCCTTACCCAAACTGTCTTTTCTCTTCACCTTATCCATGAACTCCATGAAATCAAAATGCTGCGAGTTGTTCTCCGTCGGGGAGGGGAGCGCGCTCGATGTATTGGAAGACGGATTGCTTGTGGATCGACTGTAGAGGGAGCCGTCCGATTCGCGACCAAACGACAACGGCGTAGGGAGTACCCTCCGTGGGGTGAAGGTATTGAGTTGGTAGGATTGGCGTGGGGTGGTGCTCTCTGGAGTCATGGCACCATTCTGCGTAAAGCGTTCCAAGAAATGGTCAATCTGTTTGAGGGAGAGGCAATTGTGTAGCGTCTCTAGAGGTAAGATGGACGGTACTTGCATTTGGTGATCGAGTGGGATACCTGTAATAGGGTGAGAAGGTCATGAAGTGAACGTGTTGAGTTGTAAGCGTGTTTAGGTGTAGCTACTTTTTGTGCTTAAAGACACTGGACACTATTGGTAATTGTCAAAGACCAGTCTCCTCACTTAGTGTATCTCAACATATGCATAAAATAACAAACCTGTGAACATTTGAGCTCAATTGGTCGTCGAAGTTGCGAGATAATAATGAAAGAAAAAACACCCTTGTCACACGAAGTTGTGTGCTTTCAGATGCTTGATATGAGACCTCAAAATCTAATTCTGAGGTCTCAAAATCAAATTCGTGGAAAATGACTTCTTTCTCAAAAACTACATCACTTCAGAGGGAGCCGTTTCTCACAATCTTTTATACCATCAACCTCTCCCCATTACTCGTTACCAAGTAAGGTTTTATGCTAATAATTATTTTGAGTAATTACCAATAGTGTCCACTGCCTCTATGGAATTGGGACCCGGTTTCCACAAATCATTTAAGCATACTAAAAAATTAAATACAAAAACATTCAACAAACATATATTTAAATTATAAACCACAAGAGAGACTTACAGGGTAAATTTTAAATGATTTGGGGCTGTACAAAGAAAACTTAGTCTTACCTACCTCTCATCATAAGTTAAGCACATTACATCACTCTTTTGAAAACTCTAAAGTCTTTATCCTTACACAAATATTACAAATAGAATATAAACAACCAAGAAAAATAAAACACAATTTTTGCCACGTAACAGTTCACCCAAAGTTGGATGAACTCTTCAATCTCCGAACCCACCACCCCCTCACCCCTCTCCATTTTGTAACATTTTTCACATCACCTTGTGCAGAGAAATGCGAGGCTCTCCGAAGCAGCTCTTCCTGACTGACGACCCAGTTAGCATCACCTGGATTCTCCTTGTCAGCTTGGCGGAGGTTTGGAGCACTATGGACCCCCAGTAACCCCTTGTCTGGCTGATGGTCTGAAAATGGAATGGGTAAAATGTAGTTGACAACATTTCATTTTTCAGGGATGAGATTCCCGACACTTGTGGCTCAAGACTTGGATATTACAATTCAGGAGGTTTACAGACTCTGTGCATCATCGGAAATACAAAACTAGAGGTTTGGACATACATGTAACGGGGATTATTTCTTTCTCCCTTTGGTGACTGCTTCAATCAAAACAGCCTTGAATTATGGCATTTTGACTGTTGAAACATTCCTCTTTAAAATGTAAAGACCCATTAGTTGTTGAAATCTAAAGTCGCCGTGCTTCAAATTTACTCTGAAAAAGTCAGGAATCTACAGAAATGTAGAGACCCATTTTTATCAGAATGGCATCATCAGATATTTGGGATAATGAACAATTTTGCACTGGAAGGGGGATCAAATACAAAGGCAATTTACACCATTTTAACAAGAAGTTAGAGATTCTAACTTTTATTTCCCACTCACATGAGGACTCTAACTGTTTGAAAATTAGTACATCACAAAATTGAATTTGAAATTTCCTTTCCTCTTTATAAAGTACTGTTCATGATTTCCTTATCAGAAACATAAAATAACAAAAATAAACCTCCTACCCTTTGATAATGAATCATCATGCTCCGCTATATCCGTCAGTGTATTGAAGCTTGCCCTGGACGGAATAGACGCAGGGCCAGAACTGGGTCGACTACTCTCTTTAATACTGATGCCGACTCTCATGCTGGGGGCTTCCATCCTGGCATCCAGATCCCCAGTGGACGTACTCCCTCCCTTCCAACTGTCCTGGTCCAGGGCTGTCTGGGATGACGTCGGGGTGAAGTCGTCGCTGGTGGCGGTGCACTGCGGACTGTCGCTGGTGGTCGTGATATTGCTGAATGTGGAGTCCTCGTCGTTTTCAGAAAGTTGGTCCGTTGGTGACATGTCTCCCTGGTTGCAAGGAAGTGGCAACAAATTATTAGTGTTTCGTGCATTTCGGGTAGGATGATCTGCGCTATAATGACCACAAGTATCGGGGATCTGACTTTCTGAATGATTTTGGTGGTTTTGGTATGATATCTAGGGTCGGGACATTTAACTGTTTAACAATAAACAAAGACTGAAATCCATTTCCAAACTTCCTTGATGATTAATGGAAGGCGACAGTATAAGATTTATTGACTTTCCTTTACTTTATCAACACTTTCCAGAGGGACAACCCTTTTGTTGGTGGAATGTTTCTTATCTGTAATCCCCTACAAAGGTATCAAGTTACTTTTAATCTCCTACAATATGCTATAATTTTTGCTTTGTATGTGCGTCACATTGGTTTCTGGTTTTGTGACTGTAAAGACTTGTACAGTGTTATTCCTAATTCTTGAATAAGGGAATAAAAGGGTAGCGACGAGTTCTTACACGGCCGTTTAAAGCCGGCAGGGTCCAATTGCCGTGTGATAAAGCGCATGGCAAAGACCCTGCAAGGTTTTAAACGGCATTTAACAACGAGTCACTACTCTTTTATTCCCATTCATAAATGCCCTTTTGTTAAGAAACGTTAAAAAAATACAATTATAGACACTTCGACAGTTGAAAATATTTGTTTCAAAATCTTTGTGAAGAGTCTGTTGCGCGTGGGTTGTGTGTACGCGCGCGCGCTTAGAAATAGATTACGCGCGCGCTTAGTAGTAGATTACGTGCTGTTACTAATAGCGATGAATTGCGTTTCGCATGATAATCTTGCGCGTCTGACACGCGGAAGCCAGCCGGTTATAAACACTGGTCATTATCAACCGTTTAAACACCCCCACGTGACGTGCTCTCCACCAATAGGAGTAGAGAAACTGTCTGGGTATTTGTTGAATGTGTGTCGACAACTGCTCGTTTTACAGAAAACCTTAATTCTGATTGGAATCAATCTTGAGATGTTACTGCGCCATGTGTCTACCTTTCAATCAAACTTACATCCTTAGAGACAGATCGGTAACCACCGAATGTAGGAAGACTGTCAAAGTCGCAGCCCTTGGCCCCAGGGCTAAAGTGGAGCTCCACCCGGAAACGTTCATCGGACATCGGTTCTTTACTAGGGTCTTCATACAGCATGAGAACAATCTGTGTCATGTAGTTTAGTTCTTTGACTTCACCTAGGTATTGCATTGCACGGGCCCACTGGGAGTCACTCATCTCCTGTGGAGAATCAACAAACATCAATTCAAAGGAATTCTGTGAATTTGTCAGAAACACCTGGGTTTACCTCTACTCTTCCACAATAAGTGTTTTTGGATTTTATTAAGCGCACAACCAATCACAGTGCACAGGACCTATGCCTTAATGTCCCGTCCGAATGAAAAAGCAACTATGATAAAATGTCTTACTTAAGGACACAAGTGCCATGTCTCGAGCTCAAACCCACACTCTGCCGATCAGAAACACCAGAGTTTGAGCCAGGTGCTCTAAGTAACAGCTCTTTTACTACACGCCTTTAAATGCAGTGGACACTATTGGTAATTGTCAAAGACTAGCCTTCACAGTTGGTGTATCTCAACATATGCATAAAATAACAAACCTGTGAAAATTTGAGCTCAATCGGTCATCGAAGTTGCAAGATAATAATGAAAGAAAAATAACCCTTGTCACACGAAGTTGTGTGCGTTTAGATGGTTGATTTCGCGACTTCAAGTTCTAAATCCGAGGTCTCGAAATCAAATTCGTGGAAAATTATTTCTTTCTCAAAAACTATGGCACTTCAGAGGGAGCCGTTTCTCACAATGTTTTATACCATCAACCTCTCCCGATTACTCGTCACGGAGAAAGGTTTTAAGCCAATAATTATTTTGAGTAATTACCAATAGTGTCCACTACCTTTAAATCTTGCCATTATTATTATTACAACAGAAATGTAGACAACTCACACTGCAAAGATTGCCGTATCTGAGGCAGGACAGAAGGGAGTGGATATGACTCTCACTAGTGAAGTACAGCCTAGTCCTGACGTGCCTGTCTGGAGACAAAACCCCCTTGGAGTATTTGGGATTCAGTCTGAATGTCGTTTCCTCCTCGCTGTTGATACGTTGGAGGTCTGCTCTGATCTTACGGAGTAGGGGTGTACAGATGCTTGTGCCGATCTCCAGTTTCTCTTCTGCAGTGATGCCGTATTCCTGTCGGGAGGGAGGAAAACAAAAACACGATTTCAAAAAGCCTAGGTCTTGAATTTCGATTCCTTCGTTTCGTTGAAGGGGCACAGTAATTTTCCTTTGGTAAGGGGCACTTGTTTGAAGAAAATTTGTATTGGAACTTTGCAACAGGTACCACAGCAAAAGCACAAGGCACCAAGGCAATGCGCCGTATTTTTGGTCGCGTGAGGGCGCCATCACGAGTATTTTTATCACTTCCGGGGGTATATGCGATTTGTCGTGCACAGTTTCAATAGGCGTTCTGTCACTTTTGTTGCACCGTAGTTTTAAGTTGCTTTAGAGGTGGGTTGTATCGGCTCCTTCCAATGTCTTATTGTCCGTGATGGATTAGATGTCTGTGTTGTTAATTTTTTCCGGTCTTTCATATCTGTTTTGGATACGAATGAATCTACCCCCGGAAGTGATTGAGAGCGCCCTCACGCGGTCAAAAATATGGCCCATTGCTGTGGGTTCTATGGGTTATTTTGAGGCCTGATACCTTGTTGCGTCAGTGCACAAACATATCTAAATTTTGCTCAAATGTTGTACCTCATACAAAAATGCTCTAAGCAAAAACTTTGTGTCTCGGCGCGCACTTGCTTTGTGAACATCCGGTGAGGACTCCCTCCTTATCTCCGACAAGTCACGACATATACCAGCTTCAAATCTCATCTGAAAACAAATTTTGTGCTAAAATTTTCGTCCATGTAAGTCATTGTATAGGCCCACTTGCTTCTGCATCTCTCCTGCATCTCTTTTAGACAGACATGGTCACTATCATTATTTTTTAATACAATTAAAACAGCCTAACTCAACAAACTTTGGTTCCTTATATAAGACAATTTCTTGGTAAACTGAGGGTGGTCTTTTTCCATTCAAAACTTTTAAAGGTATGCTATGTATGGATGTGAATATAACATGTTCTTTCTCTAAACAGCTTATCTCTGTACTTGCTTTTCTCAAAATGTAATTTTTTTTTCGAGTTCGGCTGTTTTGCCAGGGAAGAGCTGAGCACTCTTACCTGTGGTATTATAACATCGGCCAATAGCTGAGCTCCTAGGTAGAGATTACCCATCTCGGTAAACCCTAAGGAGCTGATTATCTTCTCATTGTGTAAGAGATCGTACTTGATGCAGTCGTAGATATCAGGTATCTTGGTGATATCAAACACGCCCAGTTTCGTCTTGAAGTCCTTCTCTAGCTTGGCCCATCGTCGCAGCATCAGATCCAACGACTCGTTGTGGTATAACATCATCTCTGTCAAGGAGCAACAGGTTTGGTAACCATTACAGGGCCTAATTTCAAAGCTGCTATGCACACAAATTTGCTTAGCATGAAATTTCTTCCTTGATAAAAACAGGATCACCAACCAAATTTCCATGTGATTTTCAGGATAAGCAAAAAACAGCCAAATATCAGTAACAAGCAATATGTAACAACTAGATATATGATTGGTAATCCTGTTTTTATCAAGGAAGTAATTTCATGCTAAGCAAATTTTTGTGCTTAGCAGCTCTATATGAAATTGGGCCCTGGTTAAGAAAAGATAAATTGAGGCAACAGGATTTTTTTTTTTTTTTTTTTTTTTTTTTTTTTTTTATGCAAGTCGCCTGACACACAAGGCCTGAAGGCCACTTCAAGGTGTGGGCTACAATTATTTTTGTCCAGAGGCTGTTGCAACCTACTCCTAGGGCTGAAACAGGGTTACCCCTTTTACAGTCCATACGAATAAAGTCTTGGGTATCTTCAATTGAAGCCTAGCCGGTAGAGCAGAAAGCACTACCTCCCCAATTGGTAACCACTACAGGATTAAGGTACCAGCGCTCCATTAACTAAGCTATCTACAACCCCGGATATCTCGTTGGGACCCCCTGCCCCCTTTCAATGTTGGTTCCAATTGCCGATCGTCTTTAGAGTTACAGTCAACATTGAGCGGGGGGGGCGGGGGACATTTTTTTTTTTTTTTTTTTTGAATGGGAAGTGCACAGGAAATTGTTTTATATAATGGGTGGCCCAAGCATTTTGGCTGGGATTGTAGCCCGTATGTAATACACATGCATGAAGTCACTGATTGTGAAGTTCATACCAGTTCTTGATCTTCCAGAGAAGTATTTCTGTTGAGAAAATGCCATTGTGGCCCCCGGAAGCACTGTGGCTTTAATTTTAATTGAAGCTTTTTGTATAAAGTTAAGAGCTCAAAATGCCTATCCCAGCGAAACATTTTTTATGGCTTTCAATAAAACACCATAGTCGTTGGTTAGACTGTGTGTTTGGTTGTTGGACGGCGCGTTTTTTAGATGATATGTTTGTTATAACCTGTAGGATGGGAACAACTTTATTTTTGCAAAAATATGATGTCTTTTCAATTAGAGAGGCGCATTGCATTGCCTTCAAATCTCCTCAGATCCTTGAATTCTATTCAAACAAAATTAAAAACTAATGTGCCCTCTAAATTCTTTTAGGAGACATTTTTCTGTTACCTTCACGTGATTTTTCGTCCTCTAAGCACTGTCTGATTTGCTTGGTCATACGCTTCATCAAGTTATAAATCTTCACACACATCTCTGTTGGATTCTCAATGCATGACAAGGAGTGCTGCAGCGACCTACTGCCAGTTGGAGATAGCTGGACAAGAGAAGAAACATCAAATTAGTTCAGTTGAATTATATTTTTGCATTAGGCCCACCGACAATCTTTTCTTTTTTTTTTTGGGTCCTCCTCCGATCGACCATTGTGAAAATGAGTTATATGCATGGCTGGAAAGAACATACCAGCATCAGTAATTTGGTATATTACTAGCTTTGGGACTGATCGCGTTGCTGAGTTACTCCCGTTTGAAACTAGCCAGTATATAATTTTTTTTTTGTTAAACACGAAATACAAGTAAAGTGATGTTTAAAATTACCATTTCGCGCAAAAGGATACAAATTAGACTAAAGTATGATCACAAAATTGTTGTATTCATAGCTTTATTGCCTTAAAAAAGTGTTCTAAAGGTTTACCATGCAAATATAAATCTTACAAAGTAACAAAAATTGCGTCCATGTACTGCAATATTGCGTATGGGTGGCCAAAGAATATTGGCCGGGATTGTTGGGTCAGAATGCTGAATCAATCGTAATTACCTCCTTTTTATCCTCTTCAGTGAAATTATCTTTCTTCCGGAATCGTTCATACAACATCTCCTTCACTCTGTAGATTGAAAGAAATTAAGGAATTAAATCCAGACTTCAAGCTTAGCAAAATATAGAATACTGTGGTGATAAGACAAGGGCCCAATTTCATGGCTCTGCTTACCGCTGAAATTTGCATCTACGATCACCAGTCTCCGCTTACATGCACGCGGCGAATTTCTACGCTAGCTTTGTAAGCGTAGAACGCCTAGTAACAACGTGGAGAGTACATGCGCAAGAAGTCGAAATTCCCTGCTAACCCGTGAAACACGCTTGATCTAAATACAGAACTCCCTGCTTCAGTAAGCGCAGGTACCTTGCTTAGGGTAAGCAGAGCCATGAAATTAGGCCCTGATGTGTGTGTCTACCACCCAAATCAAAGAATGCAGATGTTATGATGTGTTCTGGGCCCAATGTCATAAAGCTGTTAAACAGAAAAACTGGCTTACAAAATTTGTTTGCTAAGCAAAAAATGCATTGGGGAACAGTTGCAATAATAGATATTTCATGGAATTTTGAATGGTTCCCTTTTTCTGCTAAGCAGAGTTTTCTGCCCTTAGTGATTTTTGTGCTTACAGGATTGATCAAGCTGTTTACCGCTAAACACATTCTTGTGATCACTTCAGCAGAAAAAAATGCTAGCTAAGACGTGGTTATGGAATAAAATTTCTGCTTACAAGTGCTTTGCACATGAAATTAGGCCCCGAATAATCAAATATGTATAAGCAAGGAACTGGAAATTGGGAATTAAAATTTGCAGGAATAAAAAACATTAAACAACTGTGACTTTTCCCGTACATTATTGCTCATTAACACAGCTTTTCCTTATAAAATAACAAGAGAAACAGAGCCTCAAAAACTTGGGTTGACATGAACAACTGATAAGCAACAAACCAATTAAACAATTTTCTGGAACAAATTAGTAACTTGTGTAATGTAAAATATTACTTGTAACTCTGCTGAGAAATATGGCAAAATGTAGTGTAATACAAATATTGGATGTATGTAAGAGAATTGTCCAAAACTATAATCACAACGTGAAATATGGACTATTCCAAGTGATTCACCAAGTATTCTGTCACAACGCAGGAACGAAATCATGTATACATTATTTGTTTTATATACATAACTCACACACAGATTTTGTCATTTGAAATTTGTTGACGACTTTATTTCAGAAATCAAAATTGTTCATTGCATAACACATCCTTAACTCAGTGACACGGGTTGGGAGCCATTATATTCGAAACAGTGCTGCTGTCAAAAAGTTATCCAATATTAATCCATATTGGAAGGGCGCCTGTCCAATATTCAATTTTGGAGCCTCATGGCAGTAAATATATGGCGAAATAATGGATGACGAGCAACATGTGTTAGACCAATCAAATGACAAGGCTCTGTGTGTGTGGAACAAAATCAATATTATCTATCAGTCAACACCATGAGACCCTAAAATTGTTAGTAAATAAATAACAATGATTTCCCTGTGGCAAATTGTTGAAGGAATGAAATTTAGCAAATTTGTAGCAATAAAGTTGTCAACATTTAACAATTATTTAGTAAATAATTCAACATGATTTCCCTATCGCAGATTGTTGAAAACATGAAATTTGCAAACTTGCAGTAATAAAGTTGTCAACATTTCTGTGGAAACACAGAGGTCAAAAGATGTGTTTAAAAATCTGTTTAAAATTAAAAGCTATTTCTACAACAGAATCAATACAAATGTTGTGGGAAAATATATAAAATAAAGCAGGCACTTGAATTAACGATAGGTTTTTTAGTAAGAATGAAGAATATCATGCCTTCTTGGGGGCTTAAATACTGGATTGTTATCTTTAAATTTAAGTTCTACTATGAAATATACGACATGATCATGTGGACAATGTCCCCCTGAAAATGAATGCTTGGAATCAAATCTGGATTTATCAATGATTGGTCATGGCAATGGGTGATGAAGTTTATCTTACACTAGGCGATTTTGATCATCGTCAATGCAGGTTATCAAATTAGTACACACATCATCCACCAAACACCGCTCCAATCTGTGAGAACAATCCATGTCAAAGAAGAGGGGGGAGTCGTTTATAGCTACGTCAGTTTGGTTTTTAATAACAAGACTCTATGGACCGTAAGCGAAGAATTGTGCCGTATGCCAGGGCCTATAATTTCATGGCTCTGCTTACTGTAAGCAAAGAATCGGCGCAGGAAAATCCGCACCTACGCAACTGTATTTCACGGGTTAGCCATTTTGGCTGGTGCACATGCACGATACTAGGCATTCTACGCTTACACAGCTAGAGCCAAGTTTCGGTGCTTGCACGTAAGCTGAGAAAAGTGTCCACCTAAGCACACCAATCAGGGCCCAGTTTCATGGCTCTGCTAGCCCCCGAAATTCTGAGCATACGATCAACGTTTCCGCTCCCTGTAAAAGTGTCAAATTTCTGCCCTAGCTGTGGAAGCAAGGAATGCCCCAGTGCGAGGAGTATGAACGGGCACGAGCAAATATCCCCTGCTAACCTGTGAAATACCCTTGAAGTAAGCAGGGAATTACCTGCTTCTGCAAGCACCAATTCTTTGTTTACGGTAAGCAGGGCCCCTGATTGACGTGTTTTAGAAAGATCTAATGGATGTGTGTTTATTAACTTGAGCTAGATGATGATACAAATGTAGAACTTCCATTCTGGAAGGATTGTTTAATGTCGTCAACAATCAGTGAAATGAACTGGGCCCAATTTCATGGCTCTGCTTGCCGCCAAATTCTGTGTTATGATCACCATTCTCCTTTTACCGTGCAAGCGCCAAATTTCTGCGCCAGCTGTGTTAGCGTGGAATGCCTAGTAACGTGGAGTACACACACGTGCACAAGCCAAAATTCCCTGCTAACCCCTGCTATCACTGAAATACGCTTGACATAGGCACAGAATATCCTGCTTCTGTAAGCGCAGATTCTTTGCTTACGGTAAGCAGAGCCATGAAGTTGGGACCAGAGTACTCTTCACTTGACAAAAATGTGAACTCATCTACATGACAAAATGAACAAGACAAACCCCTTTCCTTGGTTTGAAAAACATAATTCAGCAACAAGGGGAAATATTTGTGGAGAGAATAAAAAAACAGAACTGGATGCTATACAGTGATTTGATTAAGTACCTCTGATGCAGAATGCGAGCTCGAACTTCAATACACAAACTGTTACATCTATGGATTTAACAAAGACACTCATTCATCAAGGCAATTGATTTGAAATCAAAATAATTTATATGCACTCCGGCAGGGCATTTTTGGCGGGCAAGACACACTTTACACAGGTATATCAACAGTGGGGATCAGGTTGCCTTCTATCCCTGTGGACTCCAGTTCGAATCCCACCTCAGGCCAGAGCCTTGCATGTGGAGGGGGTTTCAGTCCCAACCTGATTGCATGGGTTTTTTTTCCTTTTCTTTTCCTCCCACATCGTTTCTTCTTGTTTCCTAATCACCATCCTGTTTTCGTCACTTGCGCTTTTGGATATGTAATAAAATAACTAAATACAATCTTGCCTGCCGAGAAATGCACCCAAATTCATGAGGTTGCTTTTTTCATCAACAAGGTGACATCACAACGTGGTCAAAAAGAAAAACATATCCATCAGGTATAAAAGTATCGAGATTCAGTTAACCATTTTTTGCAAGATTCAATGATAACATTCCCTTATAGATTGTGAAAAAAATATATATATATTTGTAGCTTGACTTACTTTCCTTGCAGCGTGACAGAGTCTTTCTCATGATCTAGCAAGCCATTAGTGTTGGCACTCTTCACCATCTGCACCAGGATAGGGGTAAGCTCACCCTCTAAGGCCAACATACCCTGCAGCAAGCAACAAAGACAAATGGGTAGAAAGTTTCAGGGGCTTGATTACAGAAGTGAACAGCCACAATCAGGGGTACACGTTTTGTTACAAAGACAACAAATGAACATTTATAAAGACAGCAGAAAAAGTAACTAGGCTGTTGTAAAAGCACCTATAATTTTAAATTTGTTACTCATAATCTAAAAATGAAAATACTAGGAGACGGAAAATTTAATTACGGTGATCTTGACACCTTGTGTGTTACAATCAGTTGAGTATTGTGGTCGCGGTAAGTGCTTACAAGTGAAAAGTACCGATTTCCATTGTTGCAGTAACTCCTATTGACAAGAACAGCTTTTCAAAATTCCTGCTATTAGCTTCACACTGAATCAGAGAAGAGATCAATCATGTCAGTAGGAGTTACTGCAACAATTGAAATGGGCACTTTGTACCTGTAAGCACATACCGCAACAACAATACTCAACCGATTGTAACAAACAAGGTGTCAAAATCACGGTAATAAAATTTTCCGTCTCCCGCTATTTTCATTTTTAGATTATGAGTAACAAATTTAAAATTATGGGTGCTTTTACAACAGCCTAGTTACTTTTTTTGCTGTCTTTATAAATGTTGAGTAGATTTAAATATGTCTCCATACAATCAAGGCCCAATTTCACAGAGCTGCTTACTTAACATTCTCTGCAGGATTGCAGTCACAAATTGTACACAAGACCTTGTAGTTGGCTGGTAACCTTATTCTGGTAAAGAATAATTTTGGTTGAGCTTAGCTACTTTTTGTGCTAAACAGCTTTATGAAATGACACTGACCTTTGTAAATGCTGCAGCAGTCATCTGTACCCGCCCTTCATCCGATGCATATATTTTAAGATCGTGACGGTAAGTGCTATGAAGACGCAGTAACCCACAACCAGGGAACCCGGCATACTCCCCTGAATGGAAACAATAATCAATTGTGATTCAACATGGTTTTAATATGTTCTTACTTTCTAACATTAAATTATTCTCAACCATTTTTTATTTTAAAAGATTGCCTTAAATCACAAGGCTGGGCGGCCACTTCAAGGTGAGGGCTACACTTAAGGCCAAGTAAAAAAATAAACATGTTTAGCGTCCCCGCCCACTTCCTTTTTACAGGCCGCCTCCTTTTTAATTTTTTTTAAATAGGGTTATTTTAAATGATCTCAGCAAAAACAATCTGAATGTCTTGTCTGAATGCCTCGACTAAATTGTTTCATTTATGTTTTGTGTATTTCAGCAGTAGAAAAAACAATGGATATTTGACATTTTAACAAAGAATGGCGGCCATCTTGAAATAAAAAATAAAAAGCCCCTCTTCCTCCTTTTTTTGAAAAACCCGGACGTGAAACATGTTTTTTATTTTTTTACTCGGCCTCACTGATTTGGGCCATCAACCCAAATCAACTGCCGCCAGTGGCACATTGTCACCTACTCCTCAGTCCATTTCAGATTTCAGTTACTCCTCAGTCCCCAGCTCTTGGCGGTACCCCTTTTTACGCCTGGCTGGAGCGAAGCAATCAAGATAAAGTTTCTTGCTGAAGGACACAAGTGTCACAACTGACCAGGGCCCAATTTCATAGAGCTGCTAAGCACAAAAAATTGCTTAGCGTGAAATTTCATCCTTGATAAAAATGGGATTACCAACAAAATTTCCATTTGTTGCATGTTGCTTGTTACTGGTGTTCAGCTGTTGTTTGCTTATCCTGAAAATCACTGGGAAATTTGGTTGGTAATCCTGTTTTTATCAAGGGAGATATTTTATGCTAAACAATTTTTTGTGCTTAGCAGCTCTATGAAATTGGGCCCAGGCCAGACTACAGAATTTGAGCCCTAGACCGCTGGGCCACCACTGAGCACCTTAGGTGGCAGAACACTTACAGAGTAAATCCCATTGCTCCCTAAAAATGGAAGCCAGCCCAGATTTGTATAACAAAGAAACTTAACTGAAACCTATAGTTCCAAAGTAAAGGGAATGTACATATAGTCTTCTTACCTTGTCCACCAGGGTATATACAGCGGAAGGCTCTACCCAGTTCCTCAGCCTGATCACGCCCAGCTGGCGTCAGCTCACCACCCCACTTCAAAATCAGCAACAGGGAAGGATCCGCTTTACAATCTGTAGCCCCACCAAAAAAACAAAAGGGTTCAACTTGTAAAATGTTACTAAAAAACCCAGCTTCTGACACTGTAACTTCACCACAAGGAGAAATAAAACATGTCTTGGTTCCTCTGAAAGAAGCAGATTCACATTAGAGCAAAATTTGAAGTTAAAAACCCGATACTTTTGGCTTACCAGAGAGTGACGTCTTGACATCTTCGGTCTTTAATAACTTGAAGATCATTTCTAAGAAAAACCTTAAGGAGGAATACAAACTTAAAGCAGCAACTTGGAATTTAAGCTGTTGTAACCTCATTGTACCTTGGAAACACACTGGGGTTACATGCGGTTAACCCAGGGTTAACACAGAGTTAACCCAGAGTTAACCCAGAGTTAACCCAGAGTTACCGCTTGTTTAATTTTGAGGAATACAAACTTGAAGCAGCAACTTGGAATCAAAGCTTTTGTAACCTCATTGTACCTTGGAAACACACTGGGTTAACATGAGGTTAACCCAGAGTTAACCCAGAGTTAACCCAGAGTTAACCTAAAGTTAACCCAGAGTTAACCCAGAGTTACCACTTGTTTAATTTTGAGGAATACAAACTTGAAGCAGCAACTTGGAATCGAAGCTGTTGTAACCTCATTGTACCTTGGAAACACACTGGGTTTACATGAGGTTAACCCAGAGTTAACCCAGAGTTAACCCAGAGTTAACCTAAAGTTAACCCAGAGTTAACCCAGAGTTACCACTTGTTTAATTTTGAGGAATACAAACTTGAAGCAGCAACTTGGAATCTAAGCTGTTGTAACCTCATTGTACCTTGGAAACACACTGGATTTACATGAGGTTAACCCAGAGTTAACCCAGAGTTAACCCAGAGTTTTTTCTGTGTGCATTCTATCCCTCTCCCTCTCTCTCTTCATACACGTCACTACTCATTTCACCAGTTCATGTATGATGTGTGGTGTGGTGTCATTTAGCCTTTGAAAAAACTCTGCTGGGGTAAAAACATCAGGTCAGGTCATTGACTATTTTTTGCATTCTCTGTTGAAATCTTGAGAAGTTTGTGGCATATCTGTAATAATTGGAATAGCCCCTCTCTGCAATCTAGTGGTTTTATGGTTTTATCTTTAAGTTTTCTAGAATTTGAACTTAATAATAAAAAACGTATATATACCCTGTATATATAAAAAAAAAGAGAAAGAAAAAAAGAAGACAAAAAAAACACAAAAACACAGATTTCCGGTTTATAAAAGGAGAAATCCCTGTGAAATCCCAAAGAACCTGACCACCACCAAAGTGAAACCGTACCTCATTGCACCTGGGTGGGTTTGAGAGGGAATCGAAGGTGGTTGCCCACCCTTACCTTTAGCAACAAATCCAGACTGATCAAGATCTACATAAAGTAAAATAGGCATCAGGCCTACACATTAGTCTCAGTTCAAGGTTGTCTAAAGAAAATGAGGGTAAAATTCCAATGATCTGGTGAAAAAACAAAAGTGTTTATGGAAAGGAGGTGGTACGCAAGACCTAGAGGGAAAGGAGGCAACCACCGTTACATATTTTTGGAAAACACAGGAGAACATTCAGGCACAGCAAGAAGGGAAAAAATGGACAGAGAAAGCGAAAAAAAAACCTTTAGGAGATACATGTACATTGAAATGTTTGGGCAATTCCATGGTTAGTCACATTACACTTTTCTGTGTCATTTCTTGATCTCGATGCTAGTAGTTCTATGTGTGATATTCTTTCCACTAAGTTTACAGACTGGTTTGTACTTGACACCCTAGGTTTTGAAGTACAATTACACTAGAGATGTCGTGGGATTGTCCTCTGGATTATCTAATGTTGTAAAATGCGATCAGTCGCATAACACAAAAAGGACATGGTTCACATCTTGTGCAAACATGAGCTGTATTTGTACAAAATGGTACAGAATGTGTACAAAAAAGTTTATGTCTGTTTCCTTTCATATGTAAGCTATAACTAGAAGTGGAAAGAAAGTTGTGACACAAATTTTATTTTTTGGTGTCATGTCCATGTTTGCTTGGAATAGCCTGTTTCTACCCTTTTTAGTAACCCCTGGGGTTTATACATCACAGAGCTTTTAGGAACAGCACTTGAGAAGCAGATCAAAAGAAAAATGTCTTTGTGGAAAAAACATCAGCTGATTTTCTTTCACCAGGCTGATCTAAAAAGTCTGATTTCAGAGATAAAAGTCTGGCATTTCTCCGTAAACATTTTATAGTTTTTTTGTTTTAATGTCAGTTGGGAAATGGAATGTCTGATCCAACCACACATAGTTGTGGAGTTAATAAACTCACCCAGAAACAAAATGACTCACACATGCATCCACCCACACATGGTCAATCCACAAATGAATTCATCCACAAATGAATTAATCCACAAACACTACAAAGAAACACATCCCTGTATGATTCCATCCGCTATCAACTAATTAACCAATCCATACAAGTTCCATCCACCAATGAATCCATCCACAAACACTGCAAAGTAATCCATCCGAAAACAATTCTGTTCACTATCAACAAATGCACTCATCCACATATAGTTCCATCCCCATCGAATCTATCAACACATAAATTTGTCAGCTATTCACAAATGAATCCATCCACACATATATCCATCCACAAAACGAATCAATCCACAAATTAACTCGTCCAAAACGGAATCATCTGTCCACTATCTACAAATAAATCCATCCACACATAAATTCCGTCCACTATCTACAAATGAATCCATCCACAAATGAAATCATCCACAAATAAATTGAATTATCTAGACAAAAATGAACTCACATAAAAATCCAACCAAACAAAAGGCACAGCAAACCAACATCAACAGGGGAGACAAATCCTCTTGGTAAAGTGGAATAATATGCCATTAGTTACTTAACACTGCAAAGCTTTTTGTGATTAAACTTTTCCAAAATAAGTTTCCCTTATCCACAAGGTTAAATATGTTAAAGAAGAACCGAAAAAATAAACTACTTCAAGAGTAAAGAAAAGCACCGCATTTCACACTTATTTGTTTATAATATAGGTTTTCTTGGTCAATTTTGGCAAATGAGCAGCCAATTTAACCATCAAGCTATTCTATTTCGCGCAAGATCGCATGCTACTGAAAAGGGTTATTCGATTTCGTTTTATGATTAGTCAGATGTAATGTTGCGTCATTCGATTAAAAGAAAAAATCTTTCAATTTAAGAAATCATCAAAGCAGCATTCAAATTCGTAGACACTTCTTGAGGCGTGTGTGTCACAAAAAAGAATGACGATACGCTAAATTGAACAGAGTTCTAAAGGAATTTGAAAAACGGAAAACGAAATTGAATGGCCGAATTCTGAATTTGAAACGCAGTAACAACTGGAGAGGCAAAACAGCTTTAACTCGAAGGCATGAAAATGACATTGACTGCTCATTTGCCGAATTTGACCAAGAAAACCTATAGTAAACACTCTTTGGGGAGCAATCTTCGAGAAAATCTACAAGTCTAACAGCATAATGTTTTCTCTCTAGTAACAATACCCAACAATATTTCTTTCTTTTTTGTATTTGCAAAACAATAGCTAGTGGCCTGACGTTTTGGACCCTAGCAGAGTCTTACTCGTTCTTGTATTTGTTGAACTTTTAGAGGGTTTCGCCTAAATTAGTAAATCTTTCAAGGCTGCATGGTTTTTGTGGTCTTTTGAGGTTTCTACCCAAGTGCTAAAATAACTGGACTCTGGCCAGTGATCATAGAGCTATAGCTCTGTGCCAGTGATCAAAAGATCTGGCCAGTAATCAACTGAGGTTTTCAAGCCCTTCTTTTAAAAATGACAACTCCTTTACCAAGAGGATTGGGATGGTTGCAGACAGGAACGGATTAAATGAACAATGTTTAGAAAGGTTTACTAGGAGGGGAAAAACTCAACAGGCAAAGAAAGAAAAGTCACACACCAGATTTAAAAGATGGACGACGTCTTCGTGAAGGCCCATGGAAGAGGTTTGGCAGAGAGTTTCGAGCCAGAAGCATAAACACTGATCATAAAAGTGGGGAGGGGATTAACATTTTAGTTTGTTTTGGTTAAACTTTATCAAGTAGTTTGAACTTTCAAAAAAAACAATATTGACAGTTACTGATTTCTTTAGCTTGCTTGTTTTAAAGGCAAAGTAGACCTTTAGTTCGATCGTTTAATCTTATAAAAATGTAAAAACAATCAACCTAACATGTATACACTTCGCTTCGAAAGGTGGTAGCATTTTTGAGATTGTGCCGAAAATCTGGAAAGCAAATATCCACGCAAGAATAATAATCAGTAAATGGAACACTACTCAGATTGAAATGTTTTTGAATCCCTCTCTCTAGAACCACATTCATTTGAGGGGAACTGTTTCTCAAAATGTAACACGTTGTGCTGCAGTGCTTCATACCAAGTCTTTTTTTTTTTTCGGTCATTAAATTTTGGAGTAATAACCAAAGGTATACCTTCTCTTGAAAAAAATAACATTTTATTATTTAAAAGAATGGGAAACAAAATGTTGATTTTAAGTGGAGGAAAACTATATCCCAATCCTCTAGTACTGAAGTCTAACGTCAGAAGAGTTAACAGAGATAACAAATGAGATGTTTTGTATTCCAAATTGTTTAGTTGCCATACCCTATCAAGTAGAATCATGTATTCTATAGTAATCCCACTCAATTATTGTGATTTGATAAACGTTATGCCTAATTCCATTTCAATGCAACGATAGGCCCAGCAGAGCCGAATCAGAGCCGAATCAAACAAAATCAGGCAAAAACTTGGGTATGGGATTTGGGTGAACGGCAGTCTCGTGGGTGTCAAAGCACACGTTGGGGGAAACAAAGCAACATTTAAGACTTTCGGCCCGGCAAACCGCTTACAAAAAAACAACAAAAACAACATCAACAGGCATGGACTGTTTTAGGCAAGCTGCACATCAAGGCTTAACATTAAAAAAGAAACCATAGATCTGATAATTAATTAACCAAAATACAAACTCACTCCACACGCCAAAAAAACAAAAGGAAACTAAAAATTATTTCAAAAGGGGAAGGACCCAATCCCAAAGAGACCTGTGCGCAGGTTGATGTTTTTAAAATGAAAAAAAAAATGCATTTTAGTTGCAAGACTGAAAGAGATGGAACAAACAATGTACAAATGCTAAATTTAGATATTGTTAAAAAAATCGTCTGAATCTTGCAATTTTGGATAAAGAGTTCGTTTGATGTGAGCTATAATAAGCAAGGATTGTAATTTGGTGAGCGAATTGAATTGATTTTGGTATTATGTGTAATATTTTGCTTGAAGGAAAACCATGAAAATTACTTAAAGAAATGCACAAAAAAGTTCCCTTTACATGATGATTTTGCGCACATCCTTTGTCAAAACCACTCGCAGAAGATTCATCCCACTGTAGGTCCGGACCTCCAACTAAATTGAGCAATATTCGGAAGACTTCACTAAGACTTTCACTTGTAAACAGCCCAAATGTTGTTGTCCCTCTCACACAAAGTTCAATTTGTAAAATTTCACAAGTTCAACACTGTTAAAATTAACTCGCTGTCATGTGAAAATGGCTAATTTAAAGTGTTTTCTGTTAGCTACCCCACACATTATGTACACTACATGCACTATATCTGTCATGGCATGCATTCTCTGTGACTAGTGTTTATTATTATGCCAGTCTAGTGACTAAATCAATCCTTGCTAGTCTACACTACTATGATTGTCAGCTTAGTTGCTTATTCAGTCTACAGCATTGTAGTCTAGTGACTAAATCAAACCTTGCTAGTCTACACTACTATGATTGTCAGCTTAGTAGCATTGTAGTAAGAGCTACAGTTATAACCGTGACTAACTGGGTCTAAGCAGAATAGCTACATGTACACGTACTTATTGTTAACCAGGGCCCAATTTCATAGAGCTGCTAAGCACACAAATTTGCTTAGCATGAAATTTCTGTCTTGATGAAAACAGGATTACCAACCATATTTACACATGATTTTCTGGATAAGCAAACAACAGCTGAATACCAGTAACAAGTAATACGCAACAAATTAAAATTTGGTTGGTAAACCTAACCTGTTGTTATCAAGGAAAAAAATTCATGCTAAGCAAATTTGTGTGCTTAGCAGCTCTATGAAATTGGGCCCTGGTAATGAAACCCAAATGCCTCATAAAGTGAACTTTATCATTGTAGCTTGCAAGCCTGAGGAAACCAGTAAACAAGGGTGCTTCTTATGTGAACCAGAAACACTAAGGTTAGACCCAACTCTTCCCAGATAAGTTTTGTTGGTTCTGTATATATATGCCACCCTGTGATAAGACACCATGCGGTAAATGATCTCCACAGTGCAGATGAACAGTTGAATGGTTCCAAATGGTTAACTTACTTAGAAATTGTGAACCCTTTGGAAAGTATTACCAAATAAAGAAGGATTCATATGACAAATTCGAAGGAAAACCGTTCCTGTTAAATGTCTCGATGATTACATTTTTGAGCTGTTGTAACCCATGAATAAAATGGAGAGTATTTTATGAAGTTATCTTTAAGTGTATGACAGTGTTAGAATGTACAGGAGTTAAAAATACCAAATGCGAACCTGAAAACAAAAGATGTACACAGGATGTAGATTCGGAACATTATTTGGTTGAATAACTCTTGTCCACAGAAGATTTTTTTAAAGTTCACATTTTTTTACACAAAATGTTTTAGATTGTAGGGAATGATTAAAGAACCAAAATGAATATTCTTTATCCCAGATGCAAATTAAACATCTCTGAAAATCTTTTTGTTAACTACAAAACTTCAGGAATATTGGAATTGAAGGCCTTCGGGTTACAGTTTCTTGGTAAATTTGTTTAATTCCAGGCATATGTCCCTGGCTTTTGTATTGTTTTGTGTATGTGTTTTTATGCCGAATAAATAATAATAATAATAATAATAATAACAAGAAGAAGCAAAAAAGGAATATTTAGAAAGAGTATTTAACGTATAATGTGTAAGTTTTCTGCTAAAGCAATAAAAAAGACTGTGGGTTCGATTCCCAACCGAGTGATTTGTCTGTGGTTTTTTTCACAGAACTTGAGAAAGTACTGAGTATACAGAGCCTGATACACATCGGTGTATGGGTAAAAACAAATTGTATTCTTGATCCAAGATTGAAAGTTAAATGATTTTATGTACTTTTTGTAACACAAACCACAATGTCACAGATTTACATTAAACTTACACCGTTTGAAGATAATGATGCTATAAAGCGTTCCTTAAAATATTAGCTGCTTGAGGTGCTATAGTTTTAGAGAAAATAGTTTTAAAACAATGTCATGAAAATACGTTTTTACATGCTAAAATAAATTTCGTCACACAATGACTGAGACGACAATTATTTTCATGACATTGTTTTACTCATTTCTCAAAAACTACAGCACCTCAGCAAGTAATAGTTTCAGGGAAGCTTTCTACCATCATTATCTTCAAACTGTGTAAAAGTGTAATGCAAATCTGTGGACATTGTGTTTTTTTGTCCTACAAAAAGTACCCAGGTCCTTTAACATCCATTAAATTGTATTTTATTGCTGAAAAGAAAAACCCACCCCTATTCTTAAAGGTTACACTTGGGCATGCGCTTGTGCTTGCATATGGACACACACGGAACATCACAGCAACATAAACACTACAAATCCACACCAATGTTCCCCTCAAAACGTAAAATCAACATTTTGATTTTGTCACCGCACTAAAAATGACCGATAAACAGGGTTGATGAAAAGGATCGGAATGCTTTTGTTTCTTAAACCACAGCCAGGGGTGAGGGTGAGTAGGGAGGGGGTCAAAGTTCAAAGAGCTTCATAGCAAACAGAAATGTGCTTAACGGAATATCTGCGCAACAAAATCATTCCCTGGTACCAGGTAAGCGTCCTATCATATCTACATCTATGGCTGGTTGCGGTTTCTCTATTGGAGCAGGTTTTTTCCAGTTTCTAAGAGCTCATTGAATAAGGCCCATTGAGGAAGAATACAAAGCAATACTTAAAGCCTTGGAGGGAGGGGAGGAGGAAGGGAATAAAATTGTGAGTTGAAGTTGGGGGAGGGGAAACCAGTAGCTGTAAACCGAGAGAACTTGTAACCCACCTGAGGATGCTGTGATAGACAGAAGGGGGAGAGAAGATAAGAGTTGAGAAACAGGAATGAACAGTGACATGTAGTGAGCCCCTTGCACGACGCAGAACGCACCTCCGCGTCTACCATTTTCAGCCATTTTGGGAGTCAAAGCCCTCTGTGTATATTTTGACGGCCAAGTTTGTGTACAGCACAAGAAGTCAAAAGACCTTCTTGCATTGACGCACACAAATCTACTGTCAGCCCCATGGTCTGCCAGTTTTGGTGTCAATTTTGCAGGTGAAGATATGGTGCTTGTCTTGTTGCTGGCGCATTGCCTTCCATTCAAACCGCACAGTAACAACACACAGGCTGTTTGACTCCCAATATAGCCGGTCAAGGTTTAACATGGGTGATGAAGCCAGGTGAATTGGGTCCGTACAAGACACAACAAAATACTACATGTACATTGTACAACAAGGGCTCCATTTCATAGAGCTGCTTAAGCACAAAAATTACGCTTACCAGAAAAAGGTTACCAGCCAAACAACCATGTCATAAGTACAATTTTGGACTGGTATCCTGCTCTTTCCGCAATAGCAGAAAATTGTGAAGCCATATTTTCTTCTTTTAAAAGCAGCTCTTAGAATTAGGCCCAGATTATGCTGTAACCAAATAGTCAGCTGTAGCAACGACTGTTGCTAAGAATGTTGCTAAAGGACGTTTTATACTTCATGGCATTATGACACTGAAATCAAGCCGAAGCCGTAGCTCTAGCAGCTGATTCAGACACGGTCTAACACTCTTTCACCCTTTGCAACTCTTGTCTTAAAGGCAGTGGACATTATTGTAATTGTCAAAGACTAGCCTTCACAGTTGGTGTATCTCAACATATGCATAAAATAACAAACCTGTGAAAATTTGAGCCCAATCGGTCATCAAAGTTGCGAGATAATGAAAGAAAAATAACCCTTGTCACACTAACTTGTGTGCGTTTAGATGGTTGATTTCGAGACCTCAAGTTCTAAATCTGAGGTCTCGAAATCAAATTCGTAGAAAATTACTTCTTTCTCGAAAACTATGGCACTTCAGAGGGAGCAGTTTCTCACAATGTTTTATACCATCAACCTCTCCCCATTACTCGTCACCAAGAAAGGTTTTATGCCAATAATTATTTTGAGTAACTACCAATAGTGTCCACTGGCCTTTGATGTACTTCACTACTCCCAACAGGGATTTAAAGGGGAAAAAACCTCATGGCTTAGCATTCCCATATAACTTATTACAGTATTTACAAGCTGTAATTCTGAAGAAAAAAACTTTCCAGTTACTCTGCCTTGTTGATAAAATATTTGCAGTGGGATATGAACGAATCATTGAGTCAGTTCAAAATCAATGCAAGCAAGTATTCTTCATCGACAACATTTCAGAAGATGGGTAGGGTGGGAACCAATAATGAGGATTAAGGCAAACGAGGATCATGTGTAGATTTGCCGAAGTACAGATTACATTCCATCTATTTTCCAAGTCTGGCGTTTACATTCTAATTTAAAGACTTTATAATTTGTTATTTATTCTAATCACCCCATGCCAAATTATATTTCCTGATATCCCTTGTGAACAAAAATCAACAAGAAAGCAGTGCTGTATGCTTCGTTTTTGAAAGGGCAAGGGCACCAAGGCATTTTCTTCTTGGTAAAGGGCACCCTATGATGAAATTGCAAATTTCCACTGGAGCATTTCAAGGGCACCAAGGCAATGACCAGGGGACACGGAGGCAATCGCCTTCGTTGCCTCCGTGAAGTATCAGGCCTGAGAAAGCAATAAGTTAAAGGCATGCTAATTGAAAGCTTGATGCAGCGTGCAACATCAAGTGCTACCCAAACTTAAGTTTATGATATATTATTTTCCGGATGATGTTTTGTCTTCGTACCCATACATGTATATGTTTTTTATGTAAGTCAGTGTTGTGATAGTCTGTTGGTGGGTTTGTTTGTTTGTTTGTTTGTTTTATGTCTGTCCGTAGGTACGGGAACAAAAGCCTTGCTTCACCCTATGCCTTGATGTTGTCCTGTTTGTGATTATTTACTCAACTTCGGTGTAAATTGTTATTGTCTTTACTACATCTGTGGTTTGCCATTATTTATTCATTATCATGTATATTAACTTTAATGATGTACACAAATGTAACTTTATGGCAACATTGAAATAAATGTATTGAAATAATAATAAAAATCATTGCAATTATCATTAAAATTTTGCATTCTGGACAAACAGAGTCTAAAGAAAAAGCCTAACTCCTTGAAATATTTTGAGCTTTTACATGTAAGTTCATCCATTTATGACCAAAGGGGAGAAAAATAGCCACGGGAAATCCTAGGCACACCACCAGCACAGTTTAGAACTTCCCTTAATTCACATTGACAAGGTACCTAGTATCTACCTTAAGCTCAGGATGCAATCTTATTTCCAGTTGTTTATAGTTTTGGTCTTGCCAAGTTCAAAACAAACTTCTTGGAAAATATTCAAGAGATGTCTGTTATGTCGTGTGTTTTTTTTTGCTCAGGATGCAATCTTATTTCCAGTTGTTTATATTTTTGGTCTTGCCAAGTTCAAAACAAACTTCTTGGAAAATATTCAAGAGATGTCTGTTATGTCGTGTTTTTTGGGTTTTTTTTTTCAAGCATTTCTTTAAGTTCACATTTACATAAGTTCAAACACTCCTACCAGGAAGCTTCACGCCAATAACAAAGGAGCTGAAAACAACCTAAAGGTGATTGGACAGCAAGAGGCAATGTATATAAGAAGAAAAGATGAAGATATGCTAGGAACAAAGCAGCATTTATGCAGAATTTAATGAATAAAATTTAACTGTATTTTTTACCACATGAGGGCGCTGTCAACTGCAAATTTTCTTGCCTCTAAATTACCATTTTATTTATTTTGACTGCCTGTGTGTTATTTTTTTTTCTCAATAGCAAAATAACTTTACAAGCATTAAAACTAGAAAAACAAAGTTTCTATTTTTTTTTGGTGTGCGTCATATTTGGTCCCGACACGCCCTCATATGGTCGACAATACTAAAATGGTAGTTTTCCTTGCTTCTCTAAATTGAAATAGACAAAGACAAGTCATTCAACTACTTTCGAGAAGAATGATTTCAAAATATTTTCAAAATTTAAATCCCAACTACACCATAATTTTGTAAAAGTAGACAAAGTGTGATGCACGATGCCAGATACCAGGCACTTCCTGCCAAAGTTCAGAAAGAAGGGAACAAATGGTGAAATACTGTTTGGCGACGCATAACTTGTTGAACTTTCTACTAGGAAGACAAAATACATACGTTGGTCACCTTCATAAGTCAATTCATACTCCACACAAATGCAGAACAAAACTGTTTCATCATGGATATGAAAAAATTGACATCATCACTTCAGAGGCAACTGTTCACTCAAGTTGTTTTGCTGCAAAATTCCATTAATAACAGTAAATGGCAAAATTTCAGAGCTGCTTAAACAGACAATTGTACTTAAACAATTCCTGCTTGGCAGAAATTAGCAGGATACCAGTCAGAAATGATGCATAAGGCATTGTACATTGGCTGGTAACCTTACTCTGGCAAGCATAATTCTGTTGTGCTTAGCTTATTTTTGTGCCCAAGCAGCTCTATATAATTGGGCCCAGTTTCCTTCACATTTGCGATTGCATGGAGTATGAATCCCATCTGAAACTCCCAGATTCAGCTAAAATGTCTTGTAGTATCCTTACCTTCTTCGCTACTGGAGTGTCGTGGCTGGCCATGGGGTTGATATTTAAACTGCACCTTGCGGTTGATGCCTGAGAAGTGGCCATACATCTCCAAGACGGCCTTGAGTTGTTCCAGTTTGGACTGCCTCTCCTCTATCTCCAATCTATAGGATGTAGACAAGAAAAGTTGATGTGAGAATAAAAGAAATCGGGGTGGATTTCACAAAGAGTTAAGACTACATGTAGGACTAGCCTTTTAAGGCTTAAAAGTTTTTAATAACTCCTAGACTAAACCTAACTAGTCCTAAATTAGGACTATCTTCGTGAAATCTAACCCAGGGGTCGAATTCACAAAGAGTTAGGACTAGTCCTAACTTAGGACTAGTCCTAGGAGATATTAAAAACCTATAGCTAGTCCTAAGTTAGGACGCGTAACTTGTCCTACATGTAACTCGAGATAAGACTAGTTGTGAAATCCACCCCAAAACATGTTTGGTAATTACTCAAAATTTATATTACATTGTGAGAAACAACTCCATCTGAAGTAACAAGTTTTTGAGAACAGGTAATTTCTCACTCAAATTTGTGAAACAAGGGTGTTTTCTTTCATTATTGTATTGCAACTCCGATGACCAATTGAGCAAAACTTTTCACAAATTTGTTATTTTATGCATTTGTTGGGATACAGCAAGTGAGAATATTTGACAATAAACATAGTAGACACTAAGACAAATTGGGAGATCAAACAGGGCTTGAAATTTACACTGGACCACTGACCCGAGGCCACTGATTTTATCGCCCTACCGAACAAGTCCGGCTGTCTTGTGTTTTTCAACTGCATAATGTTCATGGTGACAACATTATGCTCTACTCAGTGTGTGTTGAAAGCAAACCCAGGAAGCAACTTTGTCACTGGTTGCACAACCATGTTAAAGCCATTGGACACTTTCGGTAAACAGTATTGTCCAAGGCCCACACTTCGTGTATCACAACTTATATATAAAATAACAAACCTGTGAAAAGTTAGGCTCAATTGGTCATCGGCGTCGGGAGAAAATAATGGGAAACCCACCCTTGTTTCCGCACGTTTCGCCGTGTCATGACATGTGTTTAAAATAAATCTGTAACTCTCGATATCGAGAATTGATATTGTTTTAATGATTTCTCAAAAAGTAAAGCAATTCATGGAATAATATTTCAAGAGAAGTCTTTCACCATTACCTTCTGTAAACCCTGTAAGTTATTTGTAAGTCTGTGAACTTTAAAAAATAATTTGGTTCCGAAAGTGTCCAATGGAACTTCTTTGTTTTTTTCTTCTCATATGACTTTGGTCTTGTAAACAATGTTCTGTTCCAGTAAAAATTCTGAGCAACCATCCCTGTGGTCTTGTTGTTTTTTTCCCCGAAAAAATCAAAACAAAGCATTGTTTCTACTATTACCTGACACGATGTTTCTGTCTCTTTAGCTCTTCCAGTAGATACCTAGCCACGTCTAATACTTCCTGTAGCTGCTTGGGACGTTTCAGTTTGATCTTGCCTTTGTCAAAGCCGCCGTACTTCTCAAATACTTTGAAAAACCTTGAGAGGTTGGAAAGTAAGAAAAATTCAGTCACAAAACCATCAATTTAGATATAACACTTTCTGCTCAACATATCACAACTGTATTAAGTATTTTCACTTCTGTCCATTTACAATACTCAATTATTTTAGTTTGTGACTAAACCAACATGGTCTGCCATAATTCTACAAAATGCCAGACCATGTTAATTAGTTCACATAACAAAAGGAAAACCACACAATTTTGAGGCATTTTTGTGTGGATCTTCATACTCTACTTCAAAAACATCTTTCCAACCAAATTCATTTCATAAAGAACGCTTTCAAATGCTTTTTACAGCCCCCAAACACCAAATCCAAGGCATCTTCATCATTTAGCGGTCGCAACCGAGATTCCATTCACAACTGAGGTGTTTATCCCTCGTCATGTTTTGAAGGTGCACAATTTCAGACTCCGTATCTCTAAGCACAAGTTATCTGTGCTTAGCAAATTTATGTTATGAACAGCTATAAAAACATGGGTTACAACTTACTTAGGGTGTTTAACCTCCATCTTCATTTTTTGTTTTGGTGTACGGTCGCCATGACGAATAACAGCTATCACACAACGTAGTTCCATCCTTTGGAAATAACACAATAACTTTTATTTTAATTTGTCTTTAATGAGAATAAAAAGTTTCCTATGTCACAACCAAGACAAGTTAGAGGGAAGGTACACGTTTGGTAATCACTCCACACAAATGTTAACTTAAAAACTAACTTGGTAACAAGCATTGGAGAGCTGTTGATAGTATAAAACATTGTGGGAAACGACTCCCTCTGAAGTAACGTAGTTTATGAGAAAGAGGTAATTTCTCATAAAAATAATAAAAGACTTCTAGCTAGAAGTCTTTTATTCCTATCTGAGACCACCCTGCTCTTGGTTACATTTTCATGTGATTTGAACAATTCGTCGCAGGTTTCACGAACTGACCCGATCGACCTCACAGAATTAAAACTTGGTTTAGAAATAATCGCATTTGAAGTTGGTGATCTTTTGATATAGTTCTTAATATCGTAAAATTTGCGTATAAAAATTGATACCTTTAATGTTCCAGACAATTACTTAAATAAATGTAAGTGTACCCATGGAAACATGGCGAGCGTACTTACACAGTTCCAGATGTAGTCGGGACGTAGGGTATCTCTTCCTCCATTGTAAACATCTGCCAAGGGATGTTATACTTGGGAGCCAATTCTCTCATCACAAGATTCCTTTAATAAAGAAGGGTGTTTATCTAGTAACTCTAATGGTAAGACAGTACACTGTTTTAAAGAAGGGCTCAAATTCTGATTGAGTTCTCATAAAAGTGGAAAAAAAATCCAAGTAGCTAACCTCACATTTTTTTTTTTTTTTCATAGTGAAACTTGCACCCGATCAAAATCGGGGAAAAAAAGGAATCTGTACGGTGAAACAAAATGACAGGCCTATAAAAACTTGCTTTAACTTAGTACTTTGACCTACCCTAGTATTTTGGCACAGTCATCGTAGTACTTCTTTGAATTCTTGACGAAGCTGAATCCGTTTACGTCACACACGTAGGATTTACCATTGGCTCTCAACAAATCAAAACCACACACAGATTGCTGAAACATAAGGGTAAGGGTAAAACAATAAATATCTCTGAAGGAATGGTATACTTTGTGAAATTGTAATTCTATATGATTTAGAAGAGCTATTCTAACAGCCTTGTTCCCTGTACTGCATCTCTTCGGAACTCCCTGCCTGGTGCACGTTTCCCTTCATCCTACAATCTAGACGTTTTAAGGTTTTTATGAGATCACTTTTAAGTTTCACTTCCTATCTTCAGCTCCCTCATGCTATTTTCATTTCAAATAACTGTTTCCTGTAGCCCCTTCCCTTTTTTTTTTTTTAAGGGGTGCCCCCTGAAAAAACAAGCATAATATCCCATAAGGATAGCTAAGTGCTTATTTCAACAGACCATTCCACGATAAAAAAAACAGGACAAGTACGTGTTGTTCTATATTGTTGTGTGCTAAGAAGATGGATTTAACAAAAATTTCTGGAGAGACTAGTTTTATTATTATTATTAAAGAGCATCAGCAATGTGCAAAATCGCTTTTTCAAGAAAACTGAGCGTGAAAGTTGAATAAAAGATCATAGGAAGTTTAAAATCTGCATAGGAATGGGAAAAGTTGTCTTTGGGATAATTCTAGCAACAATAAAGGTTAAACTAATGCCAATTTTGTCTCATGAGCTTCTTTATTACTTGCGACCTTTCGTTACTCCAAAAAGTACTCTGGGTGCCTGGTAGAAGAGCGTAGAGCCTCACGCCCTTCGTTTTCTTGGACAAATTCAAAGAACGCAAGCTAACAATTACTAAATGCAATCTACTGATCCTAGTGACCTACCTTGAAGGCCAGGCAGACCTTCCGTGCGATAAGTTTCTCATGGTTGCTAAGGATGACTGGGTACCTGACTTCTTTTCCTTCACTGTCCCTCTCCACCTTCCCATCAAGGGCAGGTGACTTCCTGGCCTCAGCATGGGCGTAGTCTGGTCCCACTGTGTACACCTAATAAGAAGAATTTAAACTAAGGCCGTGTCCGAAACGGCGACTTCGGCTACAGCTACGGCTAGATCGCGCGCGTCTGCCTATTCTTCAACACTGGTAGACGCGCTGATCTAGACGTAGCTGTAGCCGAAGTCGTCGTTTCGGACACGGCCATATTATGGCTTTTTAAGTGATTGTCTAGCCGCACTGTAACTAGAGTTCAAAGGTAGGGCCATCGTTTGGTTTTTGTCAACAAATTAAGCACAGCTCAACTTGTCTACACTATTTGTTGTAAATTTGTGGCATCAAAACTCGTATCACATTCGCATTTGCAGGAAGTTTGAACCGGGCCTAATGGATTTCAAAAATGGCATTATGCATTAGACTTGCCCCTATTCTATGTTCTATATTTTAAACTTGCCTTGACATCGGTTCCATCTGTGGGCATGAATTCTTCATAGATGTAGGAACCTTTTTGCCGCAGCACGTTCACTTGGGAGTAAAAACTACTGCGACTTCCAATCTGAAACAAGAGGGAAAACGTCATCAAAAATTAAAAAACTGTTACAATATTTTCACCAAGATCATGGATTCCATCCACGACAGCAAGGTGACAGTATGTGCAAACCGCATCTCTGGTCGCAGCATTTACAAACAAACACCACAAGATTTAAATCAACAAAACTCGCCCTTAGGAGAGTTTTGGAGATCTTAAAAACTTGAATAGGACCAGGGAGGTTTATGGATAGATATTGCACAAAACATTCTGGGGTCATTGCCAAAATTTGACCCGAACTGTAAATCTTGCTGAAATTTGGCAGATGCAGATATACAGGCTTATGAGTAGAGACTACAACTCACCTTTCTAAACAACCTCTGACTGCCACCACCGGCTGACGAGGGGTAGTAGATGTAGATATTGTGATCCTCTGCCGACACCGGTTTCTCAACAAATGGTTTTTGGAAGACATGACCACAGATCTCTATCTGGTCGTCAGACTCATTGATCATATTCTCTGTGAATGAACAGAAAACGGAGGGCATTCAGGAGAAAGCAAAATGTGAAGCAAGAATGAGATCAAGTGATGAGTGTTTCGAAAGATTAAGTTGGATTTGAAACTCTGCTAAGGGTGTTGCCAAGGACATCCTATACCTCGATTACCTCAATGCGTGATGTTGAAATCTAGCTGTAGCCATAGATAAAGCAAGAATGAGATCAAGTGATGAATGTTTCGAAAGATTAACTTGGATTTGAAACTTTTCATGGTGGGAGTGTGAGGTTTGCGGAAGCACCATGTGTAAGGTCGTCTCTGAATCGGTGTCTAAAGCTACGGCATTTGCTAAGGGTGTTGCAAAGGACATCCTATACCTCGATGCGTGATGACGCGGAAATCTAGCTGCAGCCCTAGCTGTAGCCGCCAATTCCAAATCGACCTAAATCTCTTTAGAGTAGTGGTTGACAACTCGATGTTTCGATCAGTATTCTCTGAGCGTCTTGTTCGATCAGTAAGTTCCAATCAGAACCTACTGATACTAAATGTCTGGTATTATTTTATTAAGTGTTCGTGAAATTTATTCTTTATATTCTCAGTGTGATTACGTTAAAGACACTGGACACCTTTGGTAATTGTCAAAGACCAGTCTACTCACTTGGTGTATCTCAACATATGCATAAAGTAACAAACCTGTGAAAATTTGAACTCAATTGGTCGTCGAAAATGCGAGATGATAATGGAAGAAAAAACACCATTGTCACAGAATGCTTGATTTCGGGACCTCAAAATCTAATTCTGAGGTCTCGAAATCAAATTCAAATATTTTAGTGGAAAATTACTCCTTTCTCAAAAACTTGTTACTTTCCAGGGGAGCTGTTTCTCACAATGTTTTATAAAATCAACAGCTTTCCATTGCTTGGTACCAAGTAAGTTTTTATCCTAACAATTATTTTGAGTAACTACCAACAGTATCCAGTGCCTTTAATGGACTTTTCTAAGAGGACTGCTTTTCAAAGTTCTTACCAGCATTCTCTTTGTCCCGGTCGAAGAAGACAAAGCGAGGCGCAGCAATCCCTTGCTCATATAAAATTCTGTACACTTTCCTCCTGTAATACACGATATCAAACAAAGCTTGGTAAACACAATACAAAGGAGCATATTTTCATAAAGTTGATTAAAGCAAAAAATACTGCTTAACAATTTTCTGCTTAGCAGAAATATCAGCAGGATACCAGTTACATGTGGTTCATGTGTCGTTGTGTTTTGACCGGTAACCTTATTCTGGTAAGTAGGCCTATAATTTTGTTGTGCTTAGCTACTAATTATGCTTTTAAGCATGGGCCCATGTTACACAATAGTAGAAAATCAGGCCCTAAATCACTGTCATTATTTACACCGGCTGAAGTCAGATTTCAAGCTAATTTGATTGAATGCATCATACTTTTTAATGCGTAAGGGTGCTCTCAAAAGTATTTTTATCACTGGTGGGGGTTTACACGATTCGTCCTGCAGTTTTAATCGGCCTTCTGCCACTTTTGTTGCGCTGTAGTTTTAAGTTGCTTTAGAGGTGGATTGTAACGGCTCCTTTAAAAGTCTTATTGTCCATGATTGATATGATGTCTGTGGTAGTAATGTGTTCCAGTCTTTAATAACTGTTTTGGGTATAAAATATACATGTACCCCTGGATATACGTTTGAGAGTGCCCTATGCGCTGTCAAAAATATGGCGCATTCATTCTGTATACAAAAATAATGAACCTGCGCACCATACCTATCAAGAAGGTTATACTGTGCTTCCAGGTCGTTAATCACCAACGGCTTCCGCAGCTTGGCATAGTCAATAGCCTTCTCCAGTGGAAAACCCTGCGAGAAAAACGAGACCAAACAATCGCAGATGGGCCACTCTTCCACCGGGTCGTTCAAGATGACCTCCTCCTTGAAGATGATGATCTCAATGTGTTCAAAAATCTCCAGTCGGGTGAGAATCTCTCGCATGGGCTTGGAGCTAGACTTCTTGGCCATGGCGCAGATCCCGATGGTCCCCTTGATGGTCACCTCGCTGGTGTCCCAGCCCGGTATCATGTTCATGTCGAGCTCGTCCTGTTTTTGCATTGATCATAAAACGATTTATTACAAACAATGTCAAGATCACCGAGACGTACTTTTGGCACAAATCAAATAATTTAAACATACTCCCTGCAACAAACGTTACTTTACTTTGGGTTGAACAAAGACAAATTGACCAGAGCAGGACTTGAACACAGGCCTTAAACTACGCTCTTAAAGGGGCACAGCAATTTTCCTCTGGTCGGGGGCGCCTCAATGGGGAAAATGTAAGTTTGTATTGGAACCTTGTAGAGGGTACAACAAAACCCAGGGCACTGCAGCAATTGCTGTGGGTGCCGCTGGTTAGTTTGACGCCTGTGAACATGCGACCTCCAGATTATCGTGCCAACGCTGTACCAGCTGAGCTATCCAGCCCTAATGTTGCCACTTCCCAGGTTGTATCATAAATGATCCCTGGTTATACAGCAGTCACAAGTTTAATGGCATCGGATTGGTACGCCTAAACAAAGATGTTCAAGTTCCGCGACAGCAATTTTTTCTTTGTTTCAACCCAAAATTAATGTTAAAATTTACCCCGTCAGTTTCCCTTGTGGTTTATTGAGGTGTTGTTAATTTACCTTACAACCAGAACCAATGAAGTGAAACCAATGGCACTGTGCACCTTCAGTGTGTAATGCATAGTCCAGAACCAATGAAGTGAAACCAATGGCACTGTGCACCTTCAGTGTGTAATGCATAGTTCCAAATATCCACATTTTTTGCTATAATAATAATCAGACATAATAGGGTGCCTAATAATCATAATAATAATGTCAGAAGCGATTTGATATGCCATTCGTGCTGTGATAATGCGTTATACAAAACAAATTATTATTATTATTATGCAGAACTCAAAATATCCATAAATTATGTCAGGAATACCGAAGACAAGGTGACTCACTCATGCTGTCAAAGCAAAAACATAGCAAAAATGAGTAAACTCCAACTTTGATACACATTTATATGTTTTTATGGTACAACGTTCAAACAACAGTGTTCATACACAAACAATCAACTTCTGCTTTGTATTCATTTCCCATGAAGTACAATGACGTGCGCTGATTTTTAAACAAGACACTTTGTACCTGTGAAGAAACTGTGGAGAAATGACAAACTCTACACGTGATATTAAATGGAGTTGATTTTGCCTACTTGGCTGTTGCTAACAGCATGGAATCTTTGTAACAAAAATATCGCTGTTCTTGATGCCATCGCCACCAAATTGTTATACATTGAATCAAGCTTCTGATGAACATTGAACAAACCCCAGTCACCATAGTGTTAGTATCTGTACACTTACAATATACAGTGTTGTGTAACAGCTAAGTGAACATGAAGCAGAGCTTCAAACATGACCACAATCAGGGAGACATTTTCCAATCAACATACATGTAGTTATAATGTTCAGAGAAAATGTTTCCACAATCAGGGAGATTTTTCGTTTTATTTCTCATCAGAAGGTAAGATTAAATTGTTTTCAGGGAACCTTTCTGCAGACTCAGTGAGAGTTGTCAGTTCCGCAAAAGTACAAACGGCTGTAGACCATTACTCTTCCAGCTTGTGAAGATCATGTAATGATTATGAGGCCGTGTCCGAAACGGCGACTTCGGCTACAGCTACGGCTAGATCGCGCGCGTCTGCCTATTCTTCAACACTGGTAGACGCGCTGATCTAGACGTAGCTGTAGCCGAAGTCGTCGTTTCGAACATGGCCTGAACCTGTGATTTCCAAAGTTGACATACATCTAAGAACCAGACGTGCACAGCTCAGATTTTAACACAGCTCAATGGAAGATTTGATAACTGATTAAAAGGTGCACACCAAAAGGGCACAATTCCATAAAGCTGTTTAGCAGAAGATTCTGCTTAGCAAATTCCTGTGATAAGCAAGAACCAGTCACAGCAATAGTAATCTACAGTAGTTTGGCTGGTAACCTATTTTTGCTAAGCAAGAGTTACCTGTGCTAGCTTACCACGCTTAATGGAATTGGACCCTGGTGGCAATAAATAAGTTCACTTTCTCGCAATAGAAATGTGTAGTATTTTGCACGCCAGATTTTGCCTTGGAATGAAATTATGTCACTCTTTTTAAAGTAAACAAGAGCCACACTTGCTGAGCAAACAAATCTTGCTTCGCAGAAACTGGTTACCAGCCTAAATTCCATAAAGTTTGCATTGTTGCAACTAAGGCCCAACTTATTTGTTGCTTCTAAGCAAAGAAATCTGCTAAGCAGTATTTTCTGAAGTCAGCTTTATAAAATAGAGCCCAACTAATTTGTTGCCTAGCAAAGAAATCTGCTAAGCAGTATTTTCTGCTTAGCAGCTTTATGACTCGGCCCGGTGACAAAGTCCATTGCAAAGTCCACTGATATGGGCAGATATGTAGCATACAATGCAAACTGATATTATTGCGCATGGTAGCCGCATGACCTTACACATGCAGTTCATTGACATCGGGTCAAAATGATAAGAACTCATCATTTCATAAGTTTAGTTACAAATAAAATCCTGCACTGTAATTTCATAAAACCATTGTTTCAAACCTCCTCCCATCCAGTGCAAATAACGAATGTTGCTTAATTAAAGCATGATATTTATGCGCTAAGCATTTTTTTTTGTTCTTTCAAGATTCATGACATTTGCCGCTACAGAAATGAACACGAGTGGGAGTACACTGTGGATAAATGTCCTCATGATATTATGAAAGAAAACTGGCTCTGCTGCTGTGACAGGAGATTCTGACAGTTGAATGAGGTGCGTGCTGGTCTAGCTAGATATAGCGCTTAAGTTTGACTAGTTAGACCAGGGGGCCGATTTCACAAAGCAATAAAATTCATCGCAAGACAAATTTTCAGTATCACCATAGAGATTTGTATTGTGACATCACACTTTACTTAGCAACTACGATTGATTTGAAGTTACGATCAATTTGAGACCTTTGTGAAATCGGCCCTAGCTGAACCTTATTTAACAGTTAGTGCTTGTGCAATGGGTATTTTCAAAAGGGCTATTGAGTAGACATTTATTGTGATAGCACCCTCTTTTTAATCAACTTCCTCCAGCCCTTGTTAAAGGCAGTGGACACTATTGGTAATTACTCAAAATAATTATTGGCATAAAACCTTACTTTGTAACAAGTAATGGGGAACTGCTAGTAGTATAAAACTCTGTGAGAAATGGCTCCCTCTGAAGTAACATAGTTTTGCCCGATTTATCAATGTGGAAACAACGAGTTAGACCTTCCTTTGAATCAGACCAAATGAACCAACTGTGCAAGTAATCTGAGTGCAAGCTGTTAATCTTAATTTTGAATGTCATTAGGCTGCTTAAATGATATTTAATTTTTAGCAAGTAAATTGTTCGCAAGCAAGAATGTTAGAGAGGCATTGTGTGAATCGCCTTGTCTGAACGACAAGAAAATACCAATTAATTTTTTTCACAACACTCTTTCAAAACGGAAATATTTTTTGTAGAATAGCACCCAAAAAACACCCAGAATTTGATTTCCCAAATTTCATTTCACCCAATGATGTGTATGACCCCTTACAAAATGAAAGCATGCTGGCTTGCACTTGAGGTTTACATCACTACCTGACACTCATCCAATGGAAGATGAGGCTGAAACGGGCTATCGCTCATACTAGGGGTAGACACTTTCCTCCTAAAACATGTCCTCCATGTTGGGAGACGATTATCTTCCACCAATAATGGGAGAACCCCCGAGAAGGAGCGAGCTCTTCTGTCTCGTCCTCGTTTTTTTTGCGATTTGTCATTCATCTTTCTCAACACCTAAATATGTTTAAAACATGATGTAAAAATGTAGGACAAACAAATGCGGGTTATCCCAAACATATGTGGATATATATTTGTCTTTAAATTTACTTAAAGGCACCTGGAAATAGATTTTTTTTTCCCTTTTTCCTGAACAATAAAATAATTTTTTGAGTAATTGTTTTTGACGATTTATATGTTTAACAAATTAAATAAAGTTGTGTGGGGGGTGACTCCGCCTACCCCTTTTGTGACGTCAATCGAGGAAGACTTTGCCTCGATCGAACATCGAACACACGTACGTGCAAGTACATTCAAGTCCTGGACGTGAGTTTGTACGTTTGAAAAAGTTTTTTTCGTGCATTTTTCCGGCAATGTCAACCAGGTGTATTGCTGCTGGATGCAGCAAAACAACTAAAGATGGTGTCAGTTTGCCAAGTTGTCCGGTCCGACGTCTTTTCCAGCGCCGTGCGGCAAACACTTCGAGCCGTCGTGCTTCGAGAATCCGGAGTACATTACACATTTTGACATCAAGAGAAAAGTTCTTTGCTAAAACATGACGCCATCCCAATAATTTTTCCAGCTAGTGGGGAAGTCGAAGAAGGTACCTGAAAGACGTAACGAACCTAAAGGAGCATTTGCCTAACGTGAAAAAAATCAGGTATTGTTTCAACTTTGAGGGCACGTTTTTAGCTTGCGCCAAGCGTCACTATGCTGTGTTGGCACTGCATGCGATTCATCGCGCCTCGATTGACGTCACGAACAGCGCTCTCTCGGGTCGGGCTTTTTTTCCAATTTGTAAATAACATGGAAACTAATTTATGTAAACCTTAGTTAGTTGTTTATTCATATTCCACTCATCAAAACACATATTTTAGTGACAAAAGCTTTATTTTGACAAAATACCACTTCCAGGTGACTTTAATTAGGGGGATAACATTCAATTCAAAGGGAAGATACGTTTGGTAATATCTCCTAAAAATAATGTTTTTACCTTAAAACAAAATTTACACATTTTTCATCGTGTACATTAGAGCAGGCCTGATATTCCACGGAGGCAACAAAGGCGTTTGCCTCCTTTCCCCCTGGTCATTGCCTTGTTGGCGCATTTGAAATATTCCAGTCAAAAAAATTAATTTCCTCAAAGGGTGCCCTTTACCAAGGAGAAAATGCCTTGGTGCCTTCGCCCTTTCAAAAACTGCAGCATGTTCCTTACTTTATGATGACACTAAGAATGGAAGTTTTGGTACAAAGATAGTTCTAATGCAGGGCAACATTGAGTTTAAACACAAAAGAATTTGTAATAAGATTAAGAAAATAGTTTTGCAAGGAACTTGAAAGGGAAATCAATCCCAAAATTATGAAGGCAGAAATTATTTTCTTGGCCTATGGTTATTATAATAATCATGCTGACTTATGCACTTTCAAGTTCAGGGTAATCACTTTTAAACAAGTTATGTTATAATGCACCCATGTTATTCGATTTCAAGGAGTTGTTTACTTCCAACAGACTTGGTACACGGAATTCAACTTGCATTCTTGAAGTCACAACCCTTGTCACACACATGGCAGATGGCAACAAGTGCTCGAAGTAAACAAATCAACCCTTGAACAATGAACAAGACGGCATACAAGCGTTACAACGGTGCATTGTTAATGAAAACACATTCATTGAAACAACGATCAGAGGATCGTTAGTAACAACAGAGTAGGCCTGTCGTGTGCCGAGTGGTTTACCAGACCGAAGCTCTGGTGCTATCAGCAGCAGAGTGTGGGTTTGAATACCGATCTGGCATGTCTGGACACTGGCATTACTGAATACTGGTGCACCTTAGCAAAGCACAATAAATGCTTTTCGTAAAAAGTTGGAAAGAGTAGTGTTTTCTGCTCTATCAGCCAGGCACCTAGTGGATTAGTTGCAATAACCTCCTCCAGACGGCGAAGTTCGCGGTCGGGTGGAGGGTTATGTAATCGCAATTACTAGTTGATGATGAAGTTGATGATTATACAACCAAAACTGCCATTTTGACAGACTCGCTATCTCTGGCTGCCGAGCTGAGCTCTGTAAACACTAAAAAAGATTGTATTGCATTTTGTAAGTTGCAGTAGTATTCTTTTTGCCTATTCTTTTTTTTTACAATCCTCTTGCTTCGTCTTGATGGTGATGTCGGTTATAATCTGTGCAAAGCAACTGGCGCCTACAAAAGTACAACAACATAGGCCTACACTCACTAGCTACAGCAGTCTACACAAACAAATTTCAGTCACGTCAACAATCACTAAAAAAAGAATTTTTGAACAGTTAATTATTGGTTGGAATGATAAACAGCACCGATAGTCGTACCTTCCTTGTTACAGCATTGAAGAATATATTCAGAGGGTCGAATTCATCCACAATAAAATGTCGACGAATGTCTCATAAACATGACGGTCGACACTTGCCTTTTCATCAATCAAAATGTATGGTACAAAAAGTCGGTACGAACATGTTCTTTTTTACACGTACATCACGTCGTACACGCTATAATAGTGTACAACATGTACACATAATACTGCGCACACACATTCGGTCGGTGACCCCGTTTTTTTAGCCAGAAAACCAACAGCGCCCTCTTCGTCATACTGGTCATTTAGTCCAAACTTTTTTTTTGCACACGGGGGGAAGGTCGCTTGCCGCCTCGCGGGGAAGTCCCGCCGGAGATTCTGCCTCCAAAATAGTAATGAGACATTAAAGCGCGCTGAAGGACGATATGATTTCGAGAGAAAAAAATCCCCATAAAAGAGAAGATACGAATGTGATAACTTTACAGAAACACAAATTGCCGACGGGTCCGTTGTGACAAAAGATTATGATTAAGAGGAATCCTTAAACATAGCAACCGACATGCGACCTAGATGTAGGCCTATTGGCCCTTTCGTCGTACTCGAGGAGATGGGACTAGTTAAACTCTAAGGATTTGAGGCAGTAGTCACAGCAATACACACATGGTGTTACCGCAAACCAAAATTAATTCCCGGGCTCAGGACCCGCGGAGGCGAGTCAATTTATTCTGACGCACGTGGAGGTTTTAGACCGCCACACGAAACGCATTTTGCAAGATGTCACTGATGGGAAATGTGTTTCATGGACTGTGTTGAAACATTCCTCGAAAGATCGACTTAGTCAAAACAAATTCCTTCAAATTCCTTCTCCGAACTATATCTTTGTGCAGAGGTTAATCCCTTAATTATTTCCCTTTTTCAAACTCGTGATGACCGTTTAACATAATATTGGATGAAAGGTGAAAACAACAAACATCGTATATGAAACCCTAATTACATCTGTCAAAATGTTGTAACGATTTGAAAAACACCAATGGATCTAATTCTTACACAAAGCGGATGTCGCTACTGATTTTCAACAAAACCATTGTGACACAACTGTGACACAAAAACATTGTGAAACAAAAACACAATATTGTAGTCCAGGATTACATTTTGTGTATTTATACCCCCGCCAACCATTTCAATTAAAACCGTTATGCCCAATTACATTTTTTTAAACTAATTATTCAGTTTCCATGGTCTTTGTGCAATCTTTGTTTTTTTTCTTCTTGGGCTGAATAGGTAGGATTATTCAGCGTCCCCCTTCGCCGTCTGTAACCCAAACCAAGAGAAGGCCTACAACATTGGCTAAGATACGAAAAAATAGACAATCCAGAAGCTTCGACAATAATAGCATTGATCTCCCTTGGATTTGGATTAGGCCTATAAAAGGCCTAATTCTTGTGACAAAACATTTCGCGTATTGTTCTTATTGTTTGCAGCATATAACTGAAGACAATCAAGCATCACCTCGCCCATCCACAGAAGAAGGCATCTAGAATTAAATCACGCATTCCAACATGTCTTCGCCACAACTTGGGGCATAATGTCAGATTTTTGTCAGATAATGTGAACACAATTATTTTCATCAAAATCAATTGCAAATTTATTTTGATCTATATGTTATTATTACACCCCCATCGAGATTATGCCTGTGATTTTTTTTCCACAGAGCCAAAACTGATATTCTTTAGGCCTCAATCTACAAAAAGTACAACTGTACTATATTTATTACATCCATCGTCGTAAATACCATGCCTAATTTTATAAGAACAACAATGTGTGCAGACAACACTGTCAAAAAATGAGGAACATCATTTCTTTCAACAGAGGGTCATCGGCCCAAGCATGGAGTGAGGTTTCTGTACACGGTATTTCTCTATCCCTCCGAAAATAATAGATGGAAATCGGGAGATTGCGTAACAGCGAAAGTTCGGTCTGGTGGAGTTGCTGAATGTCTTATTTGCATACGGGTATAAAACAGACCGTCGCCGTTATGACAGGCAGCATTTAGCAGCCTGTTCCATCCGACACCACTCTCACGTCTAGCGTTGGATATTAGACAAAGCAAGAAAAAGCCCGCGAACAAACCATAACATCACTCTTGTTTGCTTCGCCATCTTTCTCCTGAAAACACACACGTGAACCACCTGGAAATCTCCCCTCACTAGAAGAGCCTTGCAGAGCCCGTGGTTCACTACAGGACTGAGATTATGAGTGATCCGATCTTGCAATTTCAGGCCATGAATCCACAAATGGTGAGGCTAAGATGATTTTTAGCAAAGTGTACTAGATTGATTAGGCTTTTAAAGGGAATGTCTAGTACGAAGATCTGAACTTTAAAAAACGATCAAAATCTAAACTGTAAACAAAATAATCTTGTGAGATCTAGGCCCGCTCTGTAATGCTTTTCTATTCCCAGGTCCCTGTAAACAATTTTTTTTGTATTACCCGGGCCGGCCCTACGTTGTTTTTGTGTGATATTTTCTCCACATATAGAATTGTGCACATGGTTACTTTAAGGTAGGCCTACTTTCCATAAAACCCCACCAATTCAGTATGGCGGCATGTTAATCTTTAGAGGAACCCCTTTAGCAATCATCAACATTCTTAGACTGAATAGTCTTCATTCTAGAGGGCGCTAAAACGGTCCACCGTCCGTTAATAACAGTTCTATGCAAAAAACCTTGGCAAGCACGTGTATTGAGTACACAATAACTGTACGCTCTTTTGGGACGCAGTGCACATTACATGCAATGTACACTGTACATAACAAGAACTCATGCACACGTGGGCATCGTAGTCGGACCATCATTATTCACGTCTCGTCATATCATTGTTATTCAGTACAAAACAGCCTCAGAACAATGTCGTGATAGCATTATGTGTGTTTTTCGTCAAATCGTCTCTTGAATAAGTAATTGCATCACTTTTGACGTGAAAGGTAAATCGATCATTGTGAACATTATATTTTTTTTTCCAGACGCGTAACGGAGGTGGGTTGTTCACCGAAGGGCGAACCCCTAGTCGCACCGAGAAGAAGGTTCGTTTTGAGGCAGCCCCTGGTTCACGAGGGGTTAGTGGTGGTGGCCTGACGTTCACTAACACCAATCATCAAGTCACGACTTCCGCCGGTACAGGAGTTACGTGCAGCACCATCGAAAACACTCCTTTTACGAGCTCAATCGGGGCTTCACCATCTGCAGCTGTGACCAATTTCAACAACAATTCGGAGCTTTTTCGTCAGATAAACGCCCTGCTGGAGAACTCACTGGATTTGAATAGCATCTGCATGAACCAGCAAAAGGCTGCTACTGGCCCAGGGGGCGTGTCTGGACTGTCGTCCCCGGGAGGCACCGGACTAGGATTCGGTGGGCCTGGCCAGCCAGCAGGAGGCAACGGGAGTGTCAATCCCCTGCATGGACTCTTGCCTCCTCCGGGTCTACAACAACAAGCAGAAAGAAATGATCCTGGTGAGTCTCATCTTCATAAAGGCGAAAAATGGCATACTGGCCAAATAATAATATTATAATAAAATAAATAAAAACTTGTATTAATTAAAATGCTCAATACATATCCACCCTGCTGGGTGTTGTTTATAAGGCGCACTAAAACCAAAAACAAGAAAAAAAGACAGACCTTGAAAACCTGTGTGACATGAGATAAGTCTTTACTTTTACTTAGAAGAGTGAATTTTGTGGTAGAAAATTAGAATTGGTCATTGGCATTTGTTTAAAAAAAAATTGGTATCAAAGTGCTCGCTAAGGGCCTATGCGAGTGTGACAGTGAGTGTCCGCTTTCTTTAGTTGAAGCTTGGGTAGGACGTGGATGGAAAGAGTTAAGTGGATCGCCAGCTGTTGACCTACTATATAATTATTTGCATATAATAAATAAGGTCATTTTGTTGCTATTGTGCTTTAAAATGTGTGCGTGGGGGGGTCGTGTATATAGACTATGGAAGGGGTGTTGATGATCGAGGGAGCAGTAAGAGGAGGGGGGAAAGGGGGAGGGGCAGTTAGGACAGGTTTCTTTTATGAATTTTTGTGTGATATAAAGTGGATGTCAATCGATTTTGTATACTGAACATCAGATTGGCCATTACATTAGCCAAGTGTTTTCTTTCGCTGTCTTACACCTCTGTGGACCCCGGTTCACATCCCACCTCAGACTAGAGTTTTGTATGGGGGTTGGGTACTGATTGTTAGGCTTGTCCCTGTTCGGGCAGGGCTATTTATTTCCCACAGCTAAAACTGAACATTTCTTTTTGTTTTCTATCCATCCTGTTATTGGAGCTAATGTGCTGTAGGGTGTGCAAAATAAACAAAATGCAAAATGCAGTGATTAAAATGAACACACCAGTTTATTATTATTTTTTTTGGATATAATCTAGAAAATTATTGATGCTTTTATTTAAGCTGCAACTCAGTAATATTCACAACGTTTTTTTGTGTGTGCAAGGAAGACATCGGGCTTGTTTTTCATCTTCCAGAGGTCAAGCTTTTTCTGATTTCTCAAAGAGGGTACTTCCAAAGTCTATAAGGGAAACTTTTGAAGGGGCACCAAGCAAGGCCAGAACCCCGGGGCCGATATAGCCTAGGTAGAGGCCATGGCATGAAAAGGCTGAAGTAATTCCTGGCCTAAAACATGAGTAGACCTAATGAAGACAAACATGATTTTTGACATGTCTCAATTAGAAAATGACTGATTAGTGATTGACAAGTCTTTTTTTAAACAGAATCCTTGCCTTAACTTACTAGAGTTTAGTTTAAATTCTCCCCATATCCAAATTGTTGCATATTTAACTCAGTACTAGACTTCTATGTGCTGGTTTGAACGGCACACTCGGCCTTTTAGCGGTTGCAAGGTTATTTCTCTTCACTGATAAACCGTAGAGCTACACTATGGATAAACCTAGTCTGGTGAATATAAATCACAGCATGCATTATTGGCCCAGTCATTTTGTGTGGGTTCACATTTAAATAGGTAGATCTTTTAACAATGCCTTTTATGCAAGGTTTGATCAGAGCAGACATAACAGTGATAGAAGCTTGAGTGTGTGTAGTGCCGTTTGATGAATAGTGGGTTTAACAATGAATGGTTGAGGACGTCTTTTTAGGTACTTCTGAGAAAGGACCATTGGGAATAATAACACCAATTTGGCACAAAATTTCAATCAACGAAATTAATGAAACTTCTGAAGGCTGATCTTCTATACATTAATATTTTGAGAAAGGGAAAGAATTTCAGAATTGTCACTGCAATAAATATGGCCCGATTTTCCGATCCTAGCAGAGTCTTGGAGAAATAGAATTAGCTGGTGCAAACTGTTTAACCTAAAGGACCTATGGTATAAATGCAAACCGTTAATTCAGGCTGTGGAAATTCATTCTTGTCATAAACCTGTCCCATTAAAAAACAAAAAATATGAAATTTGCTGAGTGAGAAAATTAGGAATTTGTTTGGGCATGTCCTTCAACGTTCACACAATCCCTTTTAACATGGTGATAAAAATCACAAGTTAATCTTGTTGAGTTGTTTACGTCTTCTTGGGATCCAAAAAGTAGTCAATTCTTAATCCGTTTATTAGCAGCTTAGCAGTGAAGTGTTAAATTCTGGTTTTTGTGTGAGTGGTTTTAAAAATTTGCCAGCAGCACTGTAATTCTTTTGCATTTCCTTTCACTGTAGGCCCCATACTATTGTAGCTTTATTGAAGTTTTTCAGTCACAACTCCAAACTGAAACACAATTGACTAAAAGGTAAACCCTGGTCGAAGGAAGTACGGTCAGATAATGAATCCGGAGGGCACCCAGTTCTTGTTCACTTCCCAGCTTAGGCTGCTGAGTGTATCCCGTCACCAGGTTTTGGAGAAGAAAAAAAAGCTCAGATTTTCTTTGAAGTTGGTGTAAAAGTCCCTGGGGTATATTTATTTTGTGCTTGTTAAATGGAGGGTAATCTTCTAAACTGCAACAGTCAACCTTTTGAGGTTGTTGAAATGGATGTGCCTGCTGGTGTGAAAGGTGAAGAGGTGGTGATGTTTTGGGTAGGGGGGTGGGGGGTGGTACTGCATTTGCCAAGGCAAAACATTAATAGGTTTTAGCTGTAAAGGACATGTTTATGAATTGCAGTTTTTAAGGGTACTAAGTAATTTCAGCACAGGTGTACCATTGTTGTCTTAATATAAAAAAAACAATAACAAAAACATTTATCTGACAAAAATGCTATTAAATTGTCTCCATAATAATTTTTACAGCCTGACATTGACAAGCGATTTTCAGCCATCTGCTTTGAATTCTGAATGACACTTCCATTGGTGTAGTTTAAAAAAACTTATCTTTTTAAATGGATAACTTAGTTGCCCAAAGTAAATTCTCGATGCGCTGCCTTGCCTCAGTGTCTGCTGAAAAGATTAATTAGCTTGAATTTGTTTAAATTGTTTTCAGACATGATACTACTATTGGAATATTGAATGCCACTCTCATTGATGCCATTTAAAAACTTATCCTTTTGAATTGATAAAAGTGAAGATTTGTACGTGTTTGGGTTTTTGTTTGTGGTACTTAGTTCCCAAATTAAGTCCTCACTTTTCCTCAATGCAAGTTTTGCCTTCAGTGTCTGCTGCAAAGATGAATTAACTTGAATTTGTTGTGAAAAATTGTTTCATATAGTACCAGTTCATTTTTAAGGAAAAAAATGCACTTGGCGTCAGCAGTATCTTTTCAGTTTTATAGACAGAGATGGAAAGCAACCATGCATGCCATTAATGCAAGTATTTATGAGTTCTGTTACAGTGTCGGGAGACAGTGTTCTATTTATTAGGAAAATAAACTTTTATTGGGGTTGTTTTGCTCTTTTTTATGGCACTTGGAATGTCATGCTTTTCTGCCTCCAAACCAACTAAATTTGGTAAAATTTGATACATTTCTGAGTTGTCATCGCTTATTTGTTTTGGGTTGAACAAATAACAACTTACCATAGTGGGACTAGAACCTGTGACCTCTGGATTAATGTGCCGGTGTTTTACCAGCTGAGCAACCTAGTGTAAATTTGTTAATTTGGAATTGGAAGGTTCAAGTCCAGCTCTCTTAACCCTAACTTATTAAGAAATTTACCCAGTAAGTTTCCCTTCTGGTTTGATAATTGATACAAAAAAGTTTGTTTTGGGTTGAACAAAGAATTGTCTAGAGTGGGATACGAACCAACGAACTCTGGATTAACCTGCCGGCGCTCTACCAACTGAGCTATCTAGCCCTATGTTGGCGGTCTTTCTATTTTGTCAATTTCTTTGTTGTTTTAGTTTTAAATCTTGTGAATTGGAAAGAATCAGTTGTCTGCTGCTGTTTCAATTTTTTTCTTTAAATTGTCACTCACAGGTAATGTGCTAAACTTCCTTCTGCCAAAAACGCCAACCAAGCCCTTGTCTGGTTTCCCCAGCGAGATGACCACTCAGAGCTTCGGACCCGTCTCCCCGATATCGCCAAACAGCCTGCCTCTCTCTCCGTCCGGTTTCCCGCCATTTCTTGCAAATGCCGTCAAGTCGCCGCTGTCCTCTCCAACCTGGAGCAGCTACTCGCTCTGCAGCAACCCCAAGGATGCGCTCACCCTCTCCAATATAGACAAATACCTGAGCGGTGCCTTGCAGCAGCAGCAGCATCATCAAATGATGATGCAGCAACAGCAACAGCAGCAGCAAATGCAGATGCAAATGCACCACAACCTGCAGTCGAGCCCCGTCCCGAGCTTGACCTCTCCGGAGATAAACCGTACGGGGGGCTACCGTAATTTCGGCGGGAGCGTAAGCAGTCCTGGATCATCCGATTCGTCCAGTATCTGGGAGCATGTCTTCTCGCCGATTGATGGGCCAGGTAGTCACACTCGAAGCTCAAGTCCGACGGACTCGGACACCAGTGGAATAAGCTCGACATCGGCAAGCTCCGGTGAACCCCTGGCTGAGGGACTCTCAGAAATGATGGTAAGAATGTTTTTTATTTTATTTTCTGAAATGAATTTTGAAAAAACCCAATTTATTGCAAAAAAAACATCAAAATTCTATCATTTGTCGGACTGCTTTATGTGTCTCTCTCACTGGTCTCTCTTTTCATTTCTTTTCACTGCTTCTGTAGGCTTTTTTAGATAAAAATTACATGATTGTTTTTGAGGTCATTACCAAACCATGTCAATACCTTTAACATGATTGTTCTGAAGAATACTAGGCCCACGCCTTGACAAAGACCAAGTTTTGGAAATTGGTCATCAGTTGATGATGTATTTCCACATTCAGGGCCTATTGGAATGAGTCCAAGAAGTTGGTATCAGTTTTGTTTTATTGACAATGCAATAAAACGGGCTAATTCTTGTTGCTTGATACTAATGTTTTTTTTCCTGCCAGTTGCGATGGAAGTAGCTGATAGTTGGTTGTAAATCGTTGGTTAAAAAATTCATACAGAAACACTCCTTTAGCATTACAGAAACATTTTCAAAACCTGTGAAATAAACAAACGAGTTCATCAAAATGGGTGGTTAGACTGGCTCTGGCAATAAAATGCTTATATTGAAAAATTGCATCCAAAATTGTAACAATTCCATTAGGAAATATTGATTAGGAATTTTGTAACATTAGATTTCAGTCATTGCAGTGGCCTACAGAGCAATGACCTGTGGATGTAGAGATCTTGGGAGCATTGACCTGTGACTAGTTGACTTATAAATGGACCTTTATCATGGTGCAGCCATCTTCATTTTCCCCCCATTGATAACAGTGTAACCGAACCGAGGCTAGGGAAGAACAAAATAGTCTGGTGCCTATTCACATTCATTATTGTTATTCCAGGCCTGATATTTCACGGTGGCAACGAAGGCGTTTGCCTCGGTGCACCCTGGTCATTGCCTTGGTGCCCTTGAATTGCTCCAGTAAAAATTTGCAATTACATCATAGGGTGCCCTTTACCAAGAAGAAAATGCCTTGGTGCCCTTGCCCTTTTAAAAATGAACATACAGGCCTGTTATTCGATACAAGGATTGTGACCAAGATGGAAAAGGTTTGTAGTGACAGGGGATATTGTCTCAGGCATCAAGCCTTTTGGCAAATGAAAGGCCTAATAACTGTGGAATATTATTACTAGGGCATCTAGACTAAAATTCATTCATTTCGTTGACTGAAGTAAAGACAAAAATTAATTTAGAGACCCATTCATTTCTGTATAATTTTCACCATTCCCAGACATGACGAATATTTTTGAGTTTCTCATTCAATTCCCTCTTGTAAACCCCCCCCCCCCCAAAAAAAAAAAAACCACCAAAACAATATGAAACAGAAATTATTTTGTTTTGTTTTGGAAATTAAGTGTAGTATGTTAACGTGGAAAACATTTGAAAATGTCAATTGCTCAATTCGGGACATGACCTTTTTGGTAAGAGTGGATGTTTGTTAAAGATACTCCAGCTATTTGTGGCCACTTTGGGCATTTTGGTTCAAATTGTTTCTTGCTGTTATGGTCTGTACAGGGTTAAAGAAGCACACTAATTGCAATTTAAATGGTTGACTGCTTTGACTGATTACATAGGGGTTCCATACTAAATCATAGAGAGTTTTTTGTTTTCAAACGATGTATGTTTCTGTGACGAACAATTTGTAGTTTTCAGCCAAACGTTATCGTTTCAGCACAACGCAGAATCATCCCAAGTACTGTCATAGAAATTTAAAGGGCCGACCGTCCTCAAAGCCGTGTAGGTTTGCAAGTCTGCAAATAGGGTTCAAGACACACCCCTTACAGAAATGCCCTTGCCACCCCCCTGATAGTTTTCCAAAATGAATTGAAACCCTCAATGTGTATGGGATTCTTTGGTAAAATAAATAACTGGGTGTGATCCAAGTTTAATGAGTTATTGTTGAAAGACAATTGCCACATTAGTTATTTATCCAATTATTGCAATTTATATTCTCTGTCTGCAATCCATTTGATGTGCTGACAGTCTGCACTTTGTACATTAAATCTTTCAATACTGGAAATAATCTTCGCCTCTGTAGAATATTAACAACTTGTTGCAAAATTCTAGACAAATCCTTGGAATGGTGCAAACAAACTTGGTACCAACTTTTCAAAGTATTGGAGGGTAAACAGGAATGTATCTGAAGCAAAAAGGAACATCAAAGAGTTGGTTTTGCTAACAAAACAGCTGGTGGCAGTGTAAGCACTTTATGTAATCCACCATATACATAAACTGACAAACCTGAAGAAGTTTTAGATCGATCGGCCGATCAACTCAAAAGTAGTAAAAAATTTTTTTAATGTTAATTTCATAAAAATCATCTAGATAATAAAACACTGATAATGATGCTCCAAAGTGCACAAGAGGGCATTTAAAACCAGACAAAAACCCAGTTCAAAATATTCTGCAGAAGTCGTTTTAATTTAGAATCATTTGACAAAAATTCAAAAATTTGGATCCACTTTCCAGAAAAAAAAACCCTTGGGACCCCTGACATACATGTATTGTGCTGCAATCTTGTAATGTCGCAACCATAACTAATTGGTAAATTAGCCTGCATGCAAACACATAGGAAAATATTCACGTCGTGCCAGTTTCTCATTGACTAGGGCCTATTGACTAGCTTTAAAGCCACTCAACATAATTTTTAATAGAATTGTTCATAATATATTGAATTTAAATTATCTGGCACATAGGAATATAATTATGCTCATAACATAAAAACGAAAATCAATAACAAAAGCAGCTGTTTTCTATTGATATTAAAAAATTATATATGTTTGATTTTTTTTAACCATAAAGTATAATATTAAGGTTACTAATTATGGTCAAACATTGGTTAACCCCACAGTTTTGTACAAGGGTCATTTCTATCAGAAGCCTCCTTGAATAATCATAGCAAAAGTTGTAAGCATCCTGCGAAATTATTTTTGTGTGGAATGCCCCCATTGACAAGAAATATGTTAAAGACCCTGGACACTATTGGTAATATTGTCAAAGACCAGTCTTTTCGTTTGGTGTATCTCAACATATGCATCAAATAATAAACCTGTGAAAATTTGAGCTCAATTGGTCGTCGAAAAAAACACCCTTGAAACACGAAGTTGTGTGCGATTAGTTGGTTGATTTCGAGAACTCAAATTCTAAATCTGAGGTCTCGAAAATTACTTCTTTCTCGAAAACTATTAGTCACTTCAGAGGGAGCAGTTTCTCATAGTGTTTTATACCATCAAACTCTCCCCATTTCTCGTTACAAAGGAAGGTTTTATGATAATAATTATTGTGAGTAATTACCAATAGTGTCCACTGCCTTTAAAGTATTTCGAAAAAAAAACATGGAAAATCAAAAACATCAAGGTGAAGTTTTGGAGATTCAATTGGTTCATTATTTTATGAATGCAATTGGTTCTCATTGTTATAATAAAGGGATTTGAAACTCTCGATGAAAATACTGTCACAGTAAACAGGATATTCGGCTAAAGTTGTATAATATATCCTTCTTGATTATTTTGCATGTAAACCACCAAAACATTGACATTTGAAGTCAATCTATTAGCTTAATACCCTATATTTTAAAAAGAAGATTACAATGTTTTTTATTATATATAAAACATTGGAAGGTTCTTAAATAGATTAAGCTGGGCCATTATGGAAATTTGTTCTTCTTAAGTCCAAAATATCCTACAAAGATTATGTTATTGTCTGTGAATTATTCATACACATAAAGCTGTTTTTTTTTCATTTTTTTTAAATTAAAATGTGAAGACAGGTTTTTTTCTCAATTAATTTTTGTCCTAAAAAAATAAAAATTTATTTTAAGTTAGTCTGGAATTTTGAGTAAATCAGAATAGTAACAGGAAAATATCCCAGTGGCATTTCCCCCCAAAACTAACACAAATTGTCCTAAATGATACAACACGCAGAATGTTCTACTGGATATAGACGTCAACATGGTAATGATTCATCACATATTATCATTGTGATAAAACAAAGGCCTGATTAAAATCCAGTTAAGCAATAAAATTCATGAATGTTTCTAATTCACAAACAAGAAATATGGATTCCCCAAAAACCCTGGGACTCCCCTGTCTACGTTCATGTCATCGTGGTGTCGTGGTGTCGGCTTTTCATAAAATATGCTCGCCCCACTCAAACACTACATGAATGTGACATTTTCAGGAATGCTTTAAACGTAAGACAGCAGGTTGACATAAAAAGAGTACTCAGGTATTCTGAATGCCAGTCTGTGCGACAGCCATCCCAGACGCATTAACAACATACTTGGGACGTCTGCACATATTAACACCCCACTCGCCATGCCGGGGTATTCTAATACAGCACGTGGGTTAGTGCAGCCGTTGCCGCGGCATGCATCGCACGTCTTGAGTGCCAGAGAAGCCAAATGGTACACAGCACCCCCTGTAGGGTAGCTGCGTCAGGTTTGACCAGACAACGGAAATTTCATACACGTATGGATAATGAATACCGCTTACATATCAATGCTTGAAATCACTGAGGTGACTAAAACGCAGACATCAAGATTGAATACGATAATCGATTAAATATTGATATTTTGTCAATAATGCTTAGCCCCTGAATTTTATCGTAGTGATTTTCTTGTACTATTGTTAATTACTCAAAATAATTTTTAGCACAAAAACTTACTTGGTAATGAGCAATGGAGAGCTTGTTAGTATAAAACAGTGTTTTTGAGAAATAATTTCTCACTCAAATAATTAAAGACTTCGGCAAACCTTTTCTTAGGCATCTTAAAGCATCTTAAAGCACACAAATTTGTGCAACAAGGGTGTTTTTTTATTTCATTATTCTCTTGCAACTTCGATGACCAATTTAGCCAAAATTTTCACAGATTTTTTATTTTATGTTTTGTTGGGATGCACCAAGTGAGAATACTGGTCTTTGACAGTTACCAAAGGTGTCCGCGTGCCTTTAATGATGTAAATTGTGCTGAACCATACCCATTGACATTATTATGTCTATAATCACATCTGTGAAAGTGTTATGTGTCAAGTGCAAATATTTAATATCATATCAAAGGTACAAATAGATCATATTGGCCGGACATATTACATGCAAAATGAATTGGATCATTTGGCAAGGTTAGATATTTATGCAGTTTTGTTCATGTAGCAATGCTGGAAATTTGTCCAAGGATATGAAACCTAATTAGGCAAAATGTGAAAATTGCAGCACGTTAAAAAAAAACGAAAAGGGGACAACTTTCAACACAATGATGTTGGTATTATTTATGCTCACTATATGTACAGTGTAGGAGGCCTACAGTATGTGTGATAATCACCATATAAAAATAGCCACATCTGTGGAAATGTCAGCTGATGGCTTTCCCATTGGAATAAAAAAATAGTGGCTATCAGGGAAAATTAATAGATTTAATGGTATTCAAGTTCTACACAACCAACTGTTGCTAGTTGTTGTGAGAATTAACTCAAATAAATTTAAAAACAATTAAAGATGTGGTAAACGAGCAGCTCAATTAAGAGTCTTTATCATATGAATTGAAATGTATGTTCAAGTAACTGTTTGGTCAACTCAACCTTTGGCTGAAAATCCCAAGAATATCGATATAAAAATAGCTGAAAGAGTTAGTTACAATTCTTCAAGGTAAGGCATAGATTTATTTTTGTCAATGTAATGCTGATTAGGCAAAATTATTTAAAGAAAAATACAATGAAAGGCACCTGTGATAATTTCAGCTAAATACATCGTGTATTTGATGAGAAAAAGTGAGAAAATAGCAAAGTGCTTTCACTGTATATTAATCCAGAATGCAGAATCAATCTATGTATAGCGAGATGACAGCGGACCCGTACAAACTGCATCTCTGGCCACGTCAGCAATCTTGAACGGACAACAACCCTCAGAAAACTGAAAAATGATTCATGCCTAATCGTTTCTCAAATTCAAATAATTTTGGGTGAAAAATTATCCAAACCATGTTACTTCAAATCAAAGGAAATATTTTCTCAAATCAACAGCTGATTCTCATTTTAAAGTAGCTTTAAAGGCAGTGGAAACTATTGGTAGTTACTTAAAACAATTAATAGCTTAAAACCTTACTTGGTAACGAGTAATGTGGAGAGGTTAATTGTATAAAACATTGTGAGAAACGGCGCCCTCTGAAATGACATAGTTTTTGAGAAAGAAGTAATTTTCCACGAATTTGATTTCGAGACCTCAGATTTAGAATTTGAGGTCTCGAAATGAACCATCTAAACGCCATCAACCTCGTGTGACAAGGGTGTTTTTTCTATCAATTATCTTGCAACTTCGACGACCAATTGAGCTCAGATTTTTCACAGTTTTGTTATTTTATGCATATGTTGAGATACACGACGTGCTTTCACTGTAAATCCAGAATGCAGAATCAATCATTGTTTAGCGAGATGATAGCGGGTACAAACCGCATCTCTGGCCACAGCAGCAATCTGACACGGACAACAACTCTTAGAAATCTGCGAAATGATTCATGCCATTGTTTCTCAAATTCAAATGTTGTTGGGTGAACAATTATTCAAACCATACTTCAAAGGAAATCTTTTCTCAAATCAAGAGCTGCTTCTCTTTTTAAAGTAGCTTTCATGATCAGCAATATCACAAGAGCATTTAATAATCGCGTGAAAGCCAATACTGCGACAAACATCTAGCGACTTGTTCACAAGTCTAAGGTAGTAGTGTGGGGTCACAACACTTAAATAAAAGTACCCAGATATGCATCATGTTTGCCCTCTTGAATTAGGATAGTTTGTATGACCAATAAATGTAACAATACAAAGGTATTTTCAGTTACCTGAGTTTGTTGAAGTGGCACTCAAATCGTCTAAAGAATATATTCAGGCAGTCATCTTAGAAACAAGGAAGTTATGTCCAAGCATATATAATAAACACTCAATGAAGTAATACTGTAAACAGTAGACACAAGTCTAGTTTTCATCTGAATATACAAATTATCTATCTCAACAAGCCCTTTAAGAAGTATTTGTATCAAAAAGGTCAAGTCGCAATCCACCGATAAAATATTACATTAGCTAGTTTTTTTTATTGTTTTTTCTTTTTGTAAATCAAATCATTTTAAATCTTACCTGAGCAGGTATTTATTTTAAACATTATACTTCATCATTATATTTTAGACTGAATCATTTCACTAAATACTGCCATTTGACATGGAGTCTTGTTGGAAAGAAATTGCAAAATGTTATCATTCCTAAAGTCTAAAACCAAATAACGTTGTTCATCTCTGGAGGAATTCTTATGACACTAAACAAATATTTAAACCACAACCTGTGTTCAATTGAGTGTCAGTTATATTTATAAGGATTAATGGAAGACACAGACATGTACTTGGTTCTTCAATTGTGATAGAGTGAGGAAGTATCTAGATATAAATATCATTGACAGTTTTGAAAGGTACTTGCCTCAAGTGGCATTAAAACCTGGCCAAAATATACTTTTTAAACATAAAAGAATACAAGCAATTAAAGCCTTTGGACGCTTTCGGTAAACAGTATTGTCCAAAGTCCCACACTTCGTGTATCACAACTTATATATAAAATAACAAACCTGTGAAAATTTAGGCTCAATCGGTCACCGGAGTCGGGAGAAAATAACGGAAAAACCCGCCCTTGTTTCCGCACGTTTCGCCGTGTCATGACATGTGTTTAAAATAAATCCGTAATTCTCGATATCGAGAATTGATATTGTTTTAATGTTTTCTCAAAAAGTAAAGCATTTCATGGAATAATATTTCAAGAGAAGTCTTTCACCGTTACCTTCTGTAAACCCAATAAGTTATTTGTAAATCTGTGAACGTTAAATTTTGTTTCTGTTCCGAAAGTGTCCAGTAGCTTTAAATGTTGGATGAGATGTGTTGTAATGCCAAATTGCAAAAATTGCCATTGATGAGGGTTTATGCAATTAGTAATGTCTGATAGATGTGATGAGACACACTTTTTTTATAATGTACGTTCCTAAAAATAACAAATGATTCTCTCCTGTGCTTCTGATCACCTCATCGATAGTGAATAACATGTTTATCAAAACTGTCAAGTTTTTATGTCTTTTAAAGGCAGTGGACACTATTGGTAATTACTCAAAATAATTATTAGAATTAAACCTTACTTGGAACGAGTAATGGGGGGCTGTTGATAGTATAAAACATTGTGAGAAACGACTCCCTCTGAAGAAACCTAGTTTTCGAGAAAAAAAGTAATTTTCCACGAATTTGATTTTGAGACCTCAGAATTAGATTTTGGGGTCTCGAAATCAAGCATCTGAAAGCACACAACTTCGCGTGACAAGGGTATTTTTTCTTTCATTATTATCTCGCATGTTCGAGGACCTATTGAGCTCAAATTTTCACAGGTTTGTTATTTTATGCGTATGTTGAGGGATACACCAAGTGAGAAGACTAGTCTTTGACAATTACCAATAGTGTCCAGTGTCTTTAAGTTGCTTGGGGATACTTATTAACGGCCAAGAACTTCCCTCATTACAAAACTCTCTGTGTTTGAGCACGGAGGAAGGAATAACTGCGGTCAGGGCAGAAACACCTAGGCATCTGACATTTGTTTTCTCTTTTGGTGTGACTGTGGTCCATCTGTGTAATTGATGATGTCATTGCTTGTACACTAAAGCATCCAACCTGCTTATTTTTGACTATTTTGTCAGCCTGACCAATCCTGTATTCTACCTTTTAAAATGAATAATAACTATGTGATGTATGGTATTCGCACGTGTTTATTTTTCTTCACCTTGTATCATCTTTAATGTTACAAGCAACAGATGCAACAGCTGCCTGAAATATCTGGCAACATTTTCTTAACTTAATCCTTCTGAACTAAAGTCTACCTGCACACTGTAAAAAACTGCAATATCATGGCACAAAGCCTAGAGAAGTTATTCTCTTTATTTGCACTGTATGATGTGATGTAATGAAAGATTTCGAAATGGCACTGCTGCTTCGGAATAATAAGTCCATCATCTTGAATGCCTTCAGCTTGAATCAGAAAAATAACAAATGTGCAATCCTGGGACATTAATAAATTAGTGTCATCTTGAGCCGTTCTAGGGTTGTTGTGGCAGAGTGGTTAAAGACACTGGACACTATTGGTAATTTTCAAAGACCAGTCTTCTCACTTGGTGTATCTCAACATATACATAAAATTACAAACCTGTGAAAATTTCAGCTCAATCGGTCATCGAAGTTGCGAGATAATAATGAAAGAAAAAACACCCTTGTCACACGAAGTTGTGTGCTTTCTGATGCTTGATTTCGAGACCTCAAGTTCTAAATCTGAGGTCTTGAAATCAAATTCGTGGAAAATTACTTCTTTCTCGAAAACTATGTTACTTCAGAGGTAGCCGTTTCTTACAATGTTTTATACTATCAACAGCTCCCCCATTACTCATTACCAAGTAAGGTTTTATGCTAAAATTATTTTGAGTAATTACCAATAGTGTCCACGCCTTCAACAAAGAGAAACAAACTAAGTTTATGGGGGTTAATTCATCTGATTTTGGGTTCGAATCCCGATCAGGACCCACACTTGTGTCCTTTAGCAAGCTGCTTTACTAATATATATAACTGTATCTCTTCACTAAGGGGTATAAACGGAGGCCTGCGAGGGTAGAGGTTGATATTGTTTGAAACAGCACGGGGCTGTATACTTCCCCGGGAGCTGAGAACAGGATTATTGACCCAATGACGAGGGCACTAATGTAAAGCGTATTGATGCATTATTGTTAAATGGGCTATATTAAGAACTAGTTATTATTATTTTAAAATGACTTTGCAGCCAGTCATTTCGACCAGCTGTGATATTTTCCTTCCTGTTTACATAATTGTGTATACTGTAAAGCGCATTGAGGCTTGCATAAGAGGCTCTATAAATCCAATATTGTTGTTTATTATTTTTATGCAATCTGCAACAGAAGTGAATGACATCATACTAGCTTTCTTTAGATATCGTTTCTGTTTGTATGAAGGGGGGGGGGGGGGGGTGTGTGTGTATGTTGAGATAAGTTATCCTAGAGGAATTACACAGTGGGTGATGCACAATTATGTATATTCCTTTCATTATGGGTGGTAATCAAAGAGCTACATCCGCCTAGCTCTTGAAGTAAGTTACAAATGATTTCTTAAACCAAAGGCTTATTCACTTTTCTGTAACAACAACTAGAATGACATTTTAGTTTTCTTCAGAAAATGTTTTCAAGATTGTCTGGGTTTTTTTTTCTTCCTTTTTCCAGGGTAACCTCAGTATGGGTCTTCCTTACCACGCCCAGCCGAACAGAACTACAATGTCACCATTCCAGAAGCCTTCAATGGGTTGCAACCTTCCTCCTCACGATGATCACTGCTTCATACCACCCCACGGTGTACCCATGGTGCCCCAGCACCCACTGGGCGACCAGAGATGGCCCGGCGTGGATTCGCTCCTGAGTACTCTGGCCAGTGATCCCTGTAGCATTGAAAGACTAGCAAGACTCAACAGACAGGCAGCATGTAAGTATCAATCTTAGACTACTGGGCCCAATTTCATAAAGCCTGTAAGCGCTGAAAATATTGCTTAAAGCGATGGACACTATTGGTAATTGTCAAAGACCATTCTTCTCACTTGGTGTATCTCAACATATACATAAAATAAACAACCTATGAAAATTTGAGCTCAATCGATTGTCGAAGTTGCGAGATAGTAATACTGGACAAAAAACACCCGTGTCACACGAAGTTGTGTGCTTTCATATGCTTGATTTCGAGACCTCAATTTCTAAACTTGAGGTCTTGAAATCAAATTCGTGGAAAATTACTTCTTTCTCGAAAACTGTGTCACTTCAGAGGGAGCCGTTTCTCACAATGTTTTATACCATCAACCTCACCTCATAACTCGTTACCAATTAAGGTTTTATGTTAATAATTATTTTGAGTATAATTACCAATAGTGTCCACTGCCTTTAACAGGAACAGGTAACCTGGTGCCTCATTCAAAGCCATAGTAAAAATAATCTGTGAAAGTTTCAGCTGGACACAGTGTCTACTTACTGAGAAAACAGCCAAAAACATTCCTCTATTTTCACATCAAGCGTCAAACCCATCCACGTTTAGTGAGGAGGCACCAGCTACCAACCACATCTTTGGCCACATCTTTCGGGAATGGACACCTATCCTGAGAAATGATTCAAGCATGAAACGCTTTTCAGATTCAGATGTTTTTTTTTTTCGGGTGAAAAATTATTTGAATCTTACAAAATTTCGTAAAGGGAATCCTTTCTCAAAAAATAGTTTATACTCATCAGCCGCTGCAGTGCTCCTCACCAAGTTAGTTTTTATTGTGATATTAAGTTTTGTAACAATAACCAAACCATGACCTCACCTTTAATTAAACACACTGCTTTTATGTTTTTTTTCCCAAATATTTCCCATTAAAACCATAGTCCAGCTGTTTATTGATTTTTCTTCAATCAGACATTACCTTAATAGCTAATCTGTTTACTGTTTAGACTTGCAAATAGGTGTTGTCTTTTGGTAGACTGTTTAATGAATTAATTTTTTGTCATGTCACAAAACTTTATCAAGAAATAACACCATGGCTGGGTAAATTTTAAGTAATTTTGGGTTGAACAAAAGACAATTGTCTAGATCAGGACTTGAACCTGCGACCTTGGGATATATATGCCTCCAGCATTAGGCATAGATACATGTAACTCAGTTGGTAGAGCGCAAATGGCACAATATAGTCTGAAAAATGTATAAATAACACCTGTATAGTCCTGTAATCAATCAAAAATTCCAGTTTGTTTGTTCACTGGCCACATCATTCCAACTGCTTAGGCAGAGTTGGCTTGGTTCAATCATGGAGGTAGAAGGTACAATGTAGCTTATAGAATCAATAGGATATTTTGGTTTGTAATGTTATGAATTGCTGTTAACGAACAAAGGCATGTTAACACTCGAGCAATGTTGTGACACTCACGCAATGGTGTGACACTCACGCATTGGGTGATACTCGCGCAATGGCGTGACACTCATGCATTGGGTGATACTCGCGCAATGGCGTGACACTCACGCAATGGCATGACACTCATGCAATGGCGTGACACTCATGCAATGGGGTGACACTCAAGCAATGGGTGACACTCACACAATTGCGTGACACTCACACAATGGCGTGACACTCACGCAATGGCGTGACACTCACGCAATGGCGTGACTCTCACGCATTGGTGTGAATCTCACGCGATGTCGTGACACTTGCGCAATGGCGTGACACTCGCGCAATGGCGTGACTCTCACGCATTGGTGTGAATCTCACGCAATGGCGTGACACTCACGCAATGGCGTGACACTCACGCAATGGCGTGACACTCACGCATTGGTGTGACACTCACGCGATGTCGTGACACTTGCGCAATGGCGTGACACTCACGCAATGGCGTGACACTCACGCAATGGCGTGACACTCACACAATGGTGTGACACTCACACAATGGCGTGACACTCGGGCAATGGCGTGACACTCGGGCTAATAGGAGACTTTCCAACGCTAGGCGGCAGCAGACATACCGGGTAAATTTCCATTGTTTACGTAGTTCTGAACATGCGCATAATTCTGAGAACAATGGATTTACCCGGTAAGTCTGCTGCCCTCTATCGTCCCAGAAAGTCTCCCATTGGCGTGACACTCATGCAGTGGCCTGACTTTCACGCAATGGCGTGACACTCACACTATGGCGTGATACTCGGGCTAATTGGCGTGACACTCACACAATGGTGTGACACTCACACAATGGTGTGACACTCACACAATGGTGTGACACTCACACAATGGTGTGACACTCGGGCAATGGCGTGACACTCGGGCTAATTGGCGTGACACTCATGCAGTGGCCTGACTTTCACGCAATGGCGTGACACTCACACTATGGCGTGATACTCACACTATGGCGTGATACTCGCGCAATGGCATAATACTCGCACATTCAGGGTTGTCTCACCAAACGTTACAATGTCACACATTTTGGTAGATTAACTAGATACCTGTGGTTTACCAGTAAATGTTACTATTGAAATGCACTAGAAAATACCATTTCACTTCAGTTTTGAGAAATCTCCATTGGAGGGGGGGGGGGTTACTGGTTCTGAAAAATGTTTTGCACCTTAAGAAACACAAAATAATTAATTTGACTAAACCATGTTTTTGATTCTTACTAGAAGTGTCACTGCACGATTGGTTCACAATTTACAGACACCCACAAAAATTGAATCATGTGGGGAAATAAACAATCATTTAAAAGATCATGCATGACATTATTAACAAGTTGGTATCAACTGAACAAATACTATTTAAATTTAAATAAGATATGGTGATCAAATAAACAATTTTTATTAACAATCATTTGACAAAATTATACAACTGAACAATTTTGTGTTTTCACTTGATATTTGAGCCCTGGAGTTCGAAGGTCAGTATAAGAATGCCCCAGTTTGTAATTGCTTGTTATAATGCAAAAACCATTTGCCACTTTGTTACTGCATTTATCTCAAGAAAAAAGGTTAAAGGGGCAGTTAATCATTGGTTCAAGAGTAAATGTTTTGCCAACTTTATGTTTTATGGTTTTTCAGTTGAGCAAAGACAAATTGACTAAAGCAGGAGTTGAACCTGGGACTTCAGGATTAATGTGCATCTGCTCTACCAACTGAGCTATTTAGCTCTTGGCGGTCTTCCTATTTTATCAATATCTCGTTTTGGGTGCCAGTTGGAAGCCATCCAACCTGTAACTGCTGCGCAGCCAGGGATCACTACAACCTTGAAAGCAGCAGCCAGGGGATCACCTTAAAAAAAGGGGATATTATGTGACTTTTTCTTACTGTTCAACCAAAATTTGGTATAAAACAATTTATATGTCACATAAATAGCACCAGCTCGAATGCATTCAGACTTTCAACTTTGTTTTAGCTATCCAGAAGCATAGATATATTTAAAACTAATGTTTCTACATGAAGTACGATTGCAACAATCACTTCAACGAGGCCAAAAGCCATTCAGCTATCTGTTTGAAGTGGGGGATATCTTTTTGTGGGTTGGTCTGCTGCAAGAGTGCTTCTTAAAACTGACCTACATGGCATTGTTTCAGTCCTTACAGCTCTGATAGGGGCGGACAAGGACCATTTGTAATATTTGTACACACTCTGTTTTTCAAGGTGTTCATTTGTTGACCCTGATAAGCAATCGGTAACGAAATAGGTGTGAGAATCTAGTGCTATTTTCTCCTTAAAATGACGCCGAACTTGTGATTTTCGCAAAGACTGAAGTAACAAACTTACAATTGAAATCTGATTTTTGTACCAGGATAGAGCTGACTATCATTTAGAGATGATTTCATTTGTGCATGTGGAAGGGCAGGCCTGGAATTTCATCTTTGAAAGGGCAAGGCCATTTTCATTTTGCAAAGGGCACTTCCATTGAAAAATCTTAAAGTCTAGAGGAAACTTTTGAAAAGGGAACCAACGCCTAGACCAGGGCATGGCTATCATTTAACTCCTGGAAAGGTTCTTTCAAAATATTTCAGTCAAACAACAGCCCCAAAAGTTAATATATTACAGTTTAGCACATGATTGTCAAAAAAGATTTTTTTTTTTTTTTTCCTTCATAGAATAATTATAACTTTTACCCTCTTCTAACTTGTATAGGAAGCTTAGAAGCGTAACTTTATGTATAACTTTTAAAAGCAAGTTTGTTTTTAATAAAAATGTTACATTTAGCAAAGTTTCCTATTTTGTGGAAGGAAAGAATTTAACATTTCTAACCCTTATACTAAAAGGGTAAAGAGAATGTTCATTTCTGTTTAATCATCATCAAACACCAAGACACTGCTAGTCTTAGAGATATGTGTCGTCATTATACTTAAGAAAAATGTCAGGAAAATTAATTTTCAAACAGAGATGGCTTTGTTTTAGAATTGTAGCTTCTATGTTAACTAAAATGGAAAAATTAAAAAATGTCACTTTTGTCCGACACCTTTTCCTTGACCCTCTGAGCAAAAGTAGATCAAATTTTGCAACCGTTTGTGGCCGTTTTTGGTTTCTAAATGGTTTCAAAACAGCAAACCGAGAAAATGATTTTCATGCTGGCATGAGGAATAAATAATGAATTGAATTGACTTGAATTGAAAACCTACCCCTATTGCTATGTGAAATAGTGATGACAGGCCAATTACAGCCACTTACAACTATAGTACTTTGTCAACCTCTTTATTGTGGGTGTAAAGAACTGCAATATAATTCTTTTTCTAGTTTTGATAGACACTTGAGATTGGTCCCAGGCTGACTTTATAGTCTTTCCTAACTTGAGTAATATCCCTCGCATAAAAAGTCACAATTTTCAACAGCGACTTTACAAAGAAAACCTAGTCATTGACTGAAAGTTTTGTTGTTTTGTTGCTTTTCAAGGAGTCTACTCCTTTGTGTTTATTGTTATCATGACAACTGTTTTTATGTCTTGAGGACAATGTAGCAGTTTGTTGTCTTTAGGGTATGATAAATACAATTTACACATTTACTTTGTCATGATCCAAATAGAAAACACGAATTGAGATTGATTTGTATTTTTGGTTAGTGCTCATGGTAAAAGTTTTTGATCCAGTGAAAACAGGACAAGTTAATAACTAATTTTATTATTTTTCTCGACCAAAGTTTTTTTCTTTTTTTCTTCATCTTTTATACAAAATTATTGTCGTAAAGAACCAGGTACATGTTGGAGGCAATGCCTGTGTTGCTACTGGCCATTGCCTTGGTGCTCTTGAAATGCTCTGGAAATTAAGTACAATTCCCTCAAAGAAGTGCCCTTTACAAAAGGTTAAAAAAGTTTTGTTATGGTCATTAGTTTGTTGAGTAATTACCAAAGGTATACCCTCTCTTCATGTTGACAAGTTGACAAAGCAGGTCGGCATTATGCCCCAACAGGCACAAAAGCAAACATGGCTTTGAGCCAATGCACCTCTTGACCAAAACAAAAAGAACAGAAATACAGACAATATCTAATCAGTATTGATATAGGCACAAAAGCAAACATGGCTTTGAGCCAATGCACCTCTTGACCAAAACAAAAAGCACAGATATACAGACAATATCTAATTAGTATTGAGCTTAAAATAGACGAGCAGTCAGGGGTTGATTCTTGTTCAGTGAAATTCCATTCACTCATCATCCACATGTACTCAATATTTGTAAATATTTAATTAGCCATAATAAGCATGGATGATAAATTACGATGAGTTATATATGACACTAATCTGGCTGTGTTTATGAACCTAGGGCCTTATCCAACCAAAGTAAATAAACACTAGAACAAGTCATTTTGAATTGAAGACTTCACAATCCCCCCCAACAAATGAAACTCACAATTAAATACAGGCCCATAACAGTTAATCAGCTATAAACATGATAAACAAAGAACAATGAGAGCAATGATGTTTATTCATTCTTTATTGGAAGTGTACACAGATTTTTTGTATTGTAAATAAAAACAAAACAAAATGTTTTCCCCCAACAAAAGTTGTATTTCAAAAAATTGTATTGCCTTATTTGACTTTGATGTTAACTGTGATTGTTTAACATCTATACTTTAATTTCATGAATGTTTTTAAGCCAGCTTGAATGATTTGAGATCTTCAAAAATACAACGTCCAATTTTGGGGTACTTTGAAAATGTTTAGGCATTATTTTCTGCTGCTTAAAGGCCAAGTATACCTTTGGTTTTTTGGACTGTTCAGGTGTTTTAATGCTATGTTAATATATGTGAAAATTGTGGTATCATTTTTGATTGTTTTCCCGAAATTCAGGAGCAGTTATATGTCCACACAAGAAGAATAATCCATAAATGGGAATACACAATATATCACAAAACTTTTCTAAGTAACAGTCCGCGTTTCTCATATTTAATATTGGGATTTTGGGATAAAAACTAATATCTTTTTCCATAACCACATTTGAAGTAAAATGGTTCTGAAAATGCTGTATTTGAAAGCTGCTGCTGGTCCGTGCTCTTTGCTCTATAACTAGAAAGTTTTTATTGCCATTAATTTAGTTTCTATTGCCATCAATTAGTTTGTATTGTCATTAATTTAGTCCCTTACCTTGAGTGGCTTTTAGCCTTGTTTGGGACAAACTTGCATAACACAATAAAAAAAAATTAGGAGTGATTTCCAAAAATGTTAACCTTCCATTTAAGCAGCTCTATGAAATTGGGCCCCTGGCTTCAATATGAAACAAAAATCCCATTCTTGTCTCTTTAATACTGATTAATTTTCTGTGCATTGATTTGACAGCGATGTGCGAAGCGACGTGTACATGGAGCGGCGTTCTGCCGCCGCGGAACTATAAGAATCCAGTTTACTCTTGCAAGGTGTTTCTGGGTGGTGTGCCATGGGACATCACAGAAGGTGAGTCATGGTAATGTCATATCACCTGTCCTGCGGGGACTCGACTATTAATCAGAATAGATTAAAAATGTCTCTTTATTTTCCCTCCATTTATTATCAGGGATGCAACATTTCAGCTGATCACCTGATTTCCTCTTTTTTTCCTTAAAAAAAGTGCCATAGAAAACTGAAAAACACCTCACTAATGTTAAGGGTGATCAGCCATTTCCTCTTTTTATTTGCAATGAGAAAGTTGCTTGTCTGATAATAGAGGGCGGTTGGATTGAAGGCCAGGGTTTTCCCTTCTTTTTTTAAAACTGAGGGCTATTCTTGACCCACATTTTGGGATGTTTGGCCGGAGAATGCTGAATTGAAACAATGTCTTCAAATATTTTTCTGCTTGGTGTTTATCTTGGTTTTAAAATCCCTGCTGTGCAATCTTGAGAATTCTTAAGATTTTCTCTTGATTTTTGATGAAATTATAATTTTTGCTGTTATTACTATTTTTGCATATCGGCTGAAAATTTAGCTTATCGGCACCAAAATTGTCCGTTCTCCGCTGATAACCTACATGTTGTCTTGGTAAAAACCCTGTAACAGCAATTATTACAAAGCAGTACACTTTTGCCCATCTGTAATCGAACTAAGCAATTTTTGATTGTCATGGGTCTAAATCAAATGCCCTCCAGAGCGAGTAAATAGTATGCTTAAAATAAAAACATCCTCAATAGTGGTAAGTCCAGGATATATCGACTCAAAGGGGAAAGACATCTTTACATAAGAGTTTCCCCTATACCCACTATAACAAATAAGGAAATATCCAAACCTACAGAGATGGCTGTAGATTAATAATTGTCTGAGGTTAAAATAATAGGATACAGTGTTAGGAAAATGTAAAGTGGTGACATTAACTCTTTAGTGCCCCCATTGGTTTCGCCTTTTGAACCTAAAATGCCTTTTAAAATAATTTCCGAAGACCAACAATTTCGAAAAAATGACGTTGTAAGTTGTAAGTAAATTGAATCCAAAGTTTCCTTCCTCAAGCCAAGATTTCATTCTCAGGCTTATCGAAGCCTTCAGCTCCTGACATATCATCGAGAGCTATTTCCAAACATATCCCCCTTATCCTTTGCTGAAAGGGTGCGGAGAGGATAGGCAACATTCTGGGCGCATTACTGTCATAGGCGCACGTCCTCCAACATATTTCAACTCCTAGTCTGAAATGTTCAAAGATAACTGCAGGCTGTATGTCAACATAGCTCAAATTGACATTCTTTGGGGGAGTATTTTCCAAATAACATGATCTAATTGTAGTTTATATTGGTACTTATAGTCAGTTGTAATGGATGTGACAGGGTCATTGCTGGAACATATGTTTTTCCCATTGAACAGCATAGTTGAATCAAATTTTTGTATTAAAATTGTTTGTGTATTATGAAGTAAGGATGGAAATCATCAATGTTTAAATTCAGTTTGAAAGCTTAGTCTGAAAGCTGACTGACTGTGTAGTTTACACTAGAACCATTTTGTCAGTGAAATAATTGTCTCTTAAATGAAGTCATGTTCGAGAAACTGTATTTGAAAACCCCCCAAAACACAACTGCTAATTTTGTAACCAAAATTTAGAAAAAAGTCTTCAGTCTTAGTGGAAGGAAAACTAAAAATGGGGAAAACCATGCAATATCGGGTATAGGGACCAAAAATGCAATCCACATACAAGGCTGCGGGTCTGAGGTGGGATTCGAACCATGGTCCACAGGGAAAGAAACATCTGAGCCAACCTGATATCACTGGAAAAGCATGTTTGGGATTTGTGACGTACAGTAGATGCATAATGTCTGTTAGAGGTAGGGTTGTCACAGCTTACAGCCCCCACACATACCCTGGTCGCTACACACCTGCATAAACGCATTTAACTGAAAGCTTATAAATTAGGCTGAAGATATTTCTATTGCTCGTGAATAATCTTTTTTTTGCATCATCTATCATCAATAGCTGGTCTACAGAGCTGCTTCAAGCCGTTTGGGAATGTTAGAGTAGAGTGGCCAGGAAAAGACGGCAAACATCCCAAGTACCCTCCAAAAGGTCAGATAAGTCGTGAAATTTTAAAATTTGTTTTTAAAAGATGTTAATTTTGCATTTTTTTTTACCATACAATGTGTATTTACCCTTACACCAATGTGTATTAAAGGGAAGGTACACGCTTGGTAATTGTCAAAGACCAGTGTTCTCACTTGGTGTATCCCATCATAAGCATAAAATAACAAGCCGGTGAAAATTTCAGCTCAATTGGTCATCAGAGTTGGGAGAAAATGAAAGAAAAAAACACCCCTGATGGACGAATTTGTGTGCTTTCAGATAAGAATAAAAGACTTCTAGCTAGAAGTCTTTTATTATTTTAGTGAGAAATTACCTCTTTCAACAGCTCTCCAATGCTCGTTACCAAGTCAGTTTTTAAGTTAATATATGTTTTGAGTAATTACCAAACATGTACCTTCCCTTTAAGCACTGTGGACTCGGTTCTTAACCCGAGTTCTGTGAAAATAGTTCCACAGGCAAACTACTCGGGTGGGATTCGTACCCATGACCTTTGCATTTAGAGCACTGCAGATGTCTTACCCACTGGAACACTGAGCCTGCCCGGTTGCTATTTTTTGAATTTCGACAGTATTTCAGACAGAGATATGAGATCTATAATGATGTTAACTTTATTATAAATGAGTTTTTACATTGAACTGGTTAAAAAAAGATTGGTCACCCCCCCAGATTACAACATTTGCACAATTTGTCTTTAAAACTCGCAAAACAAAGTTCAAGTAACGAATTGCCATTTACATCATAATAGTCATACAGAAAGCACCTTTTCTTGAAACGTAAATTTATACCTGGCTACCAGAGTATCTTAAAAAAAAAAAAAAAAAATGTGTTGTTTAAAATTCCAGTCATGTCAGTTCAATAATAACCTTTTCATTTTTAGTTCCACATATTACTGGAATGTAAATGTTTCCCGAAGTAAGAATCTATTTCTGTCTTTGAACATGTGATTGCAACACATGTATGTTCCTCTGAGCACTTCCCCTCGGTTCTTTCAACACTCTGATATTAATGCTACTCGAGTCAGTAGTTTGACTTTACACATGACAGCGTAAGTGGCACGAGCTTAAAGGCACTGGACACTATTGACTATTACTCAAAATAATTGGTAAGCATAAAAACTTACTTGGTAACGAGCAATGGAGAGCTGCTGATAGTATAACACATTGTGAGAAACCGCTCCATCCGAAGTTACTTAGTTTTTGAGGAAGGTAATTTCTGACTTGAATAATAAGATACTTCAGGCCTGAAGCCTTTTGTTAGGCAACTGAAACCACACAAATTTGTACAACATGGGTATTTTTTCTTTCATTATTCTCTAGCAACTTCGATGACTAATTGAGTCCAAACTTTCATAGGTTTGTTGTTTTATACATGTTGGGATACACCAGTAAGAATACTGGTCTTTGACAATGGGAGACTTTTAATTGGAACCTAGGTGGCAGCAGACTTACCAGGTAAATTTCCATTGTTTACGTAGTTCTGAGCATTCGCACATTACCAAGAACAATGGATTTTTACCTTGTGAGTCTGCTGCCACCAAGCGTCCCAAAAGTCTCCAACTACCAAAGGTGTCGGGTGCCTTTAAGTGTTCCAGGCTCTTAAAGGCAGTGGACACTATTGGTAATTACTCAAAATATTTTTTAGCATAAAACCTTTCTTGGTGACGAGTAATGGGGAGAGGTTGATGGTATAAAACATTGTGAGAAACAGCTTCCTCTGAAGTGCCATAGTTTTTGAGAAAGAAGTAATTTTCCACAAATTTGATTTCGAGACCTCAGATTTAGAACTTGAGGTATCGAAATCAACCATCTAAACGCACACAACTTCGTGTGACAAGTGTGATTTTTTCTTTCATTATTATCTCGCAACTTTGATGACCGATTGAGCTCAAATTTTCACAGGTTAGTTATTTTATGCATATGTTGAGATACACCAACTGTGAAGGCTAGTCTTTGACAATTACCAATAGTGTCCACTGCCTTAACCATATTTCTTTATGATTTAGAGTTACATCACAAAAATTACGGTTACCAAGGTGTCAATGGGTTGTTGACTGAGACATTACTTAATCGGTTGTCCAAATTGTTAGCAAATCAAACAGGTTACGTATGTCTGAACAGTGAATAAGCTTGTTTCCTTTCATATAACTACCGTGGTATGTCCAGTTTTTAAACACCTAATCTGAAATATTAACTCCGCAGTAAGTACTGGTTAAATAAAGCTTTGCTAAAAATAAAGGCAGTGTCTTTGTTTGCTTTGTGAATTGCACAACAAACAAAACTCAAATAGGAATGACGATGTACTAAAGACGACCGTATGAGTTATGATGCAATCGCCTGCATGAATTTGTTGAGAAATAAAAACCTTGGACAGGTTTTCGGCGGAATGTTCCATAGAGTTTCTTTCGCTGGACGATGGTTAATCAGACTTTATCTAACGGTAACACACAGTCACCTGACGATGTGCAATAGATAATGAATCTTGCTGGTACCAGTGTATTATCTATAATATTATTAAACGGTGATGTAGTTAAAGAGATTGGTTTACCAGTCACCTGAGCCCATGAATCTCTCAATCAATGTAGCCAGCAACGTCAGTACATGCATAAAACATGCAGGTGGCTGACCTATGTCAGCATGAGATGAGACTTGCGGACAAAACTCCTCCGTTCAGTCAGTGATGTTGACGAGGAGCCCTTAAATAGGTAATGATGTAATCATCTTAGGCTCTTGGCAGGCAGAGAAGCTTTGCTGAGATGATGTAGTAGAACAAAGAGCTGTTTGAACAGCTTTATTTTACCTTCTGGACTGCATCTCGTTGGAACTCCCTGCCTGGTGCATGTATTCTTATACATGTACATCCTACAATCTAGACTGGTTTAAGAGGAATGTCAATTTCTACCTCAAGCTCCCCATAGTTATTTTTATCTTCAATATTTTCTTGTTGTATACCATTTTGTGGCTTTCAGCCCTGTTTGTGGATGCCCCCCCTCCACCCCCCCCAAAAAAAAAAAAAAAACATGCAAAAAATTAAGTAATAAAATCACAAACTGAATACTAAAAATCAAACATTCATAACAAATCTAAAAGCAAATACATTCTTTTGAGGATCAGCTGGGGTGCTTATTTACTTTGAAGACAAGAGCATGTTAAACAATGGGGAAATTTGGGGTGACACATCCTTTCACATATAATAATGTTTAGTATGGTACGCAATTACATTTCATCAAGGGGAATCTGTTGGTTTAAAGACAGTGGACACTATTGGTAATTGTCAAAGCCTAGTCTTCACAGTTGGTGTATCTCAACATATGCATAAAATAACAAACCTGTGAAAATTTGAGCTCAATCGGTTGTCGAATTTGCGAGATAAAAATGAAAGAAAAAAACACCCTTGTCACAGGAAGGTGTGTGCTTTCTGATGCTTGATTTCGAGACCTCAAATTCTAAACTTGAGGTCTCGAAATCAATTTCGTGGAAAATTACTTCTTTCTCGAACACTACGTCACTTCAGAGGGAGCTGTTTCTCACAATGTTTTATACCATCAACCTCTCCCCATTAATCGTAATCAAGACAGGTTTTATGATGATAATTATTTTGAGTAATTACCAATAGTGTCCACTGCCTTTAAAAGCAAAAAGTGTAAATTCGTCTGCAGTTCCAATGGATTTCATAAAATTTCTTTGGCATTTTCTGGAACTCCTGGTAAAAGGTGTTATTTTTGATTGAATTTTTTCTTCAAATTTATACAAATTTTTTCATTTAAAGGCGGTGGACACTATTGGTAATTACTCAAAATAATTATTAGCACGAAACCTTACTTGGTAATGAGTAATGGGGAGAGGTTGGTAGTATAAAACATTGTGAGAAACATCTCCCTCTGAAGTGGAGTAGTTTTCGAGAAAGAAGTAATTTTCCACGAATTGATTTCGAGACCTCAAGTTTAGAACTTGAAATCAACCATCTAAACTTCGTGTGACAAGGGTGTTTTTTCTTTCATTATTATCTCGCAACTTTGACGACCAATTGAGCTCAAATTTTCACAGGTTTGTTATTTCATGCATATGTTGAGATACACCAAGTTGACAATTACCAATAGTGTCCACTGTCTTTAATGACTTGATCATTACGAGTATGAAATTGCAACTCATTTTCTTAAAGCACTGAGCCGACGAATTGCTTCACAGTTTTGAACCTATAGCAAAGTCATTCCCAATGGTAAACAAAGGTATTTTGTTTAAATAAACAAAATGCACAGTGTTGTGGGTGGTTATTCTAGTTCCTGGTTGTGTAGAGGAGCAATCATTAACTACCTCTATCTTTCTAGGTTATCCTGTTCTGGTTTCCTGTAAGAGGGGAAGGCAATACGGGACGTGCACTACCTGCGAATTTAGCAATTCCGCTTCAAATGACACTTTTAAGTGTCATTTGAAACATTCTAGATTTCATATGGGCAGGTGCTACTTCACAGGGACTAGCCTAGAGAAAGGGCCTTTAACCTCTTATGCAAACACTGTCTTTAGAACCTGGTCCCCGGCCCTACTGGGGATCACCCCTCAGTGATGGTTTATCTGTATTAATTTGTATTTTAGAGAGTTCGGGTGGGGGGGTTTTCTTGCAAAATTGACATTAAACAATATCATGGCACCATATGATTTGTGTAATTTGACAAAACAAAGTGGAATACACTGTTTGCTGTGTGATAGCTACTGACTTATTAAGTCTTGTATATAATTATTTGAATATCCACATATATGTACATTGCATTCATATTGGTGAAGGAATATCTGTAAGGCAGTTTGAGTAATGTGCATTATCGAAACACATTGCACTGGGTAGTAAAACGTGTATGCAGATTTTGAGTTGTGTACAAACATAAGGAGTATGAACATAAGGTGCAAAGGTCGTCGGTTCGAATCCCATCTGAGTAATATGCCTGTGATTTGTGTTTTTCACAGAGCTCGGGAAGGTACTGAGTATACAGTGCTAACACACATCAGTATTCATGGATACACCAAAATGTTCAAACATTTAAAAGCTCTCAGTCTTAGTCTCCTTGGATGTTGGACATAAGTACAAAATGTTGTTATATTTCACTCATATTGCTTGTACTATTACTGCTTTTATAATCATTTTCTATATTTGAATTGTCTTTGATGCAGGTTATGTTTATGTGCTGTTTGACAATGAGAAATCAATCAAGGCATTACTACAGGCTTGCACTCATGACTTCCTTGGTGGCGGAGAGTACTACTTCAAGATTTCTAGCCGAAGAATGCGAGGAAAAGAGGTAAAAAAATTATTATTATTTCTTTTTTAAAGAGGTTTTTTTTTTTTTAATATCAGGGTTCATGACAATAAGTCGGTGTTATTGTGGGAGGAGTGCTGCTCAGTCAGTTAGGCATCCTAGTGAATGATTCCAATGCCTGAATCCATATATGGACTGTGAAGGGGGTAACCCTGTTTCAGCCCTGGGGTAGGTTGCAACATACCCCTGGTGGCAGACATCAGCAACCAGGGCTCAATTTCATAGAGTTGCTTGAGCAATACAAAAATTGCTTAAAATTGTTCCGCTTAGCAGAAATTAGCAGGATACCAGGCACAAATCGTCCACATGAGATGGTAGTTTGGCTGGTAATCTTATTCTGGTCTGGTAAGGATAATGTTGTTGTGCTTAAAGGAACACGTTGCCTTGATTTCATTTTACCTCGTCGACAAACACGGTCGGCCATTTATGGGAGTCAAATTTTTGACTCCCATAAATGGCCGACCATGTTAGTTCGCAAAGTAAAACGAAAACCATGCAATTTCGAGGCAAATTTGTGAAGATCATTGTATTCTACTTTTACAACATCTTTCTAACCATATGCATTTAATAAAAAACGGTTACAAACGCTTTCAAAGACCAACTCGACCGATCCAAGGCAACGTGTTTCTTTAAGCAGCTGTATGAAATTGGGCCCAGATGTGTTGACATGATGCTTTGTTATCATGCCATTTTGGTTCCAGCGTTAATTGCAACCCTGATGAAATTGATCTCAATCTGCATTTATGAATATTATGCAGATTGTCTGATACAGTTTATGAGGTGTACATAGCTGCAATGAACAGTGGAAATGCTTTAAAGGTCTTTCTAATCTACGCCCAAGCTTGAATTGATTATAGTTTGGTGTTTTGTGCACACTCGCTGTAATGAGGTGCGCCAAGGTCAAATTGAGTTCCCGAAAACTAAATTTCAAGGTCAAATTTAGCTTTGTTGGGTTGCAAGTTGGTATCTTTCCTTCGCATGATTTTAAACAAAATTTGAAAAAAATGAAAAATGAAAAAATGAAAATGGTCCTGAACCAGCAAGATAAATTTTCCCCATTCCATCATCAGACTAAGGAAAAAAAAATCAAAAAAAAAATCAAACAATCAAACTCGAGGTATATTAAGATCAACACGAAAGGGTTAAACGATATGAAGTCATATTTATTTTAGACATTCCAGAAAAAAAATTCCAGCATGTTCTTTGTGTGTAGTTTTTAGTTTGTGTATAAAAAGTGCTTGCAAATACCTAAATACAAATAAATAGTCACCAGAAAACGCGGCTTGTACACATTTTTCTTTGTTTTTATTAATTTGCAAATGAAGCTGGCCCAGCATGAAAAAGACAATACTTGCCATCTAAAGGTTTAATTAATTTATATATTATTCTTTATCGTTTTTTTTTTTTAATCCACAAAAGAACGCTGCTCTTATCCATCTCTCTTTATTCACTAAAACAATGAACATTAGCAGACAGGAAAATTACGAAGGAGTTGTGGCTTAGAATAAAGTGTTTACAACTGTAATAGTTCAATCCATTTAGCCAGGTACCACAGCAGCTGTCAATCATAGATCCTATACATTTTCTCTCTGCTGTATGCAACACATAAAAGATGCAACAGATTTTCCCTTCTAGATCTGATCATAATCACCTTTAAAGGCACTGGACACCTTTGGTAATTGTCCTAGACCAGTCTTCTCACTTGGTGTATCTCAACATATGCATAAAATAACAAACCTGTGAAAATTTGCGAGTTGCGAGATAATAATGGAAGAAAAATCACCCTTGTCACACAAAGTTGTGTGCTTTCAGATGTTTGATTTCGGGACCTCCAAATCTAATTCTGAGGTCTCAAAATCCAATTCAAATACTTAGGTGGAAAATTTATTCTTTCTCGAAAACTAAGTTACTTAAAAAGGGAGACGTTTCTCACAACGTTTTATACTACAGCTCTTCATTGCTTGTTTACCAAGTAAGTTTTTATGCGAACAATTATTTTGAGTAATTACCAATAGTGTCCAGTGCCTAAACAAATTATCCCAACAATGCTTGCTTTATTATTTTTTTTTGCTTTAAAATCAAATGTTGTTTTCCATTCCTTTTCCCTCCGACTCCCCCTCTCCCCTAATCAGGTCAAAGTTAATTCCACAGTGTCTGTCTGCTACCCCTCCCAAGAAATCCATCAAGACTACGAAAAGATTGTGAGTTCTGTTGTTGTTGTTGTTGTTGTGTGATAAAAGTCTATGGTTGCTGTATAAAATGCTCAAGATGTTTTTCCCCATTATATATGTGTGGCCATAGTTTTGATTCAGCCCAGGCCTACGAATTGTGAGAGTTTGTCAAGGTTTCAAATTTTGTCTACAGGTTTCTCTTTGACTTCAAACTATCTTAACCCTTGAAGCCCCAAAGGTGACTGTGCACTATGCCCTGCTTTAGCCCCCCAATGGTGACTTAGTTGACCAAGTTAACTCCTATAAAAACACTCAAGACTGAGCACAAATGCCATTTGTTACAAAGCTGTAGTTTTGTTCATGTTCCACCCTCCATACCAAGATTACTGTGGTTGGCAAGAGAAAGAGCGGATTTTTCTAAAACAAGGTTGCTATTATTTATGCAAATCCTTTGAATGTGGAGTGAAAAGATCTGGAATGCCAAACTCTAGGGTTTTTTTGTCGCTTTCAATGAAATGATTAACCAAGTTTTCAAATTTTGTAATCGAGCGCTTTTATTTTCAAGTAAATAATGTGTATTAGGCACTTCTCAAAAAAATTGAGTTGGCGCAAACAAAAATGAAAATGAAATAAAGTAAATGGAGCCAACCAAGACATTCAGCCATGGATACCTTAACATTCAAATTTTTTATTATATACCCCAACTAGGTGCTATTTGAAAGCTAATATTCTCATCTATTTGATGAGCAAATAAACTTTCAGTTTTGGGCAGGAAGTGCCTCGTTTTTGGCGTTATATGATTGCACCATTAGAAAAAAAGAACATTCGTTTAGTAAGGGAGGCCTGGCTCCTTGACGTCCATGGATTATGTTCATATTATAGTTCCTCCAAGTTTTGTTTAATGTGCGTGTTTTGGGGGGATTTATTTTGCTGAGCAATATTAGCTTGCACATTCTGTTATAGCACACTAACGTTTAATAGTTTTGGTACATATGGGGCAATTTAAAAATGTACTATTTAAATGTGAATAAAAATGGAATTCTTCTGCATTATGTGCATTTTATGTTTATAGATGAAGTATTTTTTAATGACATTTCCTGAATAAATTCATTTATAAACTTGATGTATTTGTAATAAAATGTGGCCGTTTCCAATGTATCAGCAGGCCAGTTTTTTTCTTCACGAAAGCAACGGAGACAATTTTACTTTTCAATTTGCTTTTTCAAAGGGCCACTCAGTCAAAATGGCTGCCAATGTTTGTAATAAAAGATCCTGGTTTCTGGTGAATTGTTTCCGCTTTAAAAACTAAGCTTTGATGAAGATGCAAACACTATCTATACTTGGAGATAAGATTTGAGATTCTTTGACAAATGATGTTATCAAAGATGATTCATGCGAAGAAATGTCTTTGAAATAAACTTGACTTACGCTTACAGGCTCCATCTATTAGTTAAAACCCCAATGACAAAGAAAATAGCATAATGATATGTAGATAAAGCTAAGTTGTTGCGATTAGCCAAAGGCAATTTTACATTATTCAGTGAATAGTTAGTTCCCTATTAGTCAAATGCTTTCATATCACATTATTATAATTAAAGGCACTGGACACTTTTGGTATTTGTCAAAAGGCCAGTATTCTGACTTGGTGTCTCCAAACATATATGCATAAAATAACAAATCTGTTAAATTTGGGCTCAAGAAATAGTGAAAGGAAAAATAATACCATTGTTGCACAAATTTGTGTACTTTCAGATGCCTGATAAAGGCTTCAGGCATGAAGTCTGTCTCAGTTTCAAATATTTTTAGAGAGCAAAAAAATTACATGTACCTCTCAAAAAATTAAGTTACTTCAGAGGGAGCCGTTTCTCACATTGTTTTATACTATCAACAGCTCTCTGTTGCTTGCTACCAAGTCAGTTTTTATGCTAACAATTATTTTGAGTAATTACAAAGTGTGTCCACTACCTTTATAAGGTTTTGATACTTTTTTTGGAAATAAAACCTTTTGTAAATCAAGTTTTTGGCCATGACTTGAATCCCTACTCACTGTGAATGAAGATGTATGTAGTCTGGTTTACCTGTAGGAGCTTCTTCTTCATTAGTCTTCAAATTTTTTTAGAAAAAAAAAAGGGAAAACTACAGAAATGTTTTCAGGACAGTCGCGTAAGTCCTTTGTACATGCTAGAACTATTTTTGTCTCACTGAGACAAAATATATTTTTGTGACATTGTTTTATTCGTTTCTAAAAAACTACAGCACCTCAGCAAGTAACATTCTAAGGGAAGCTTTCTATAACCATTAGTTTAATGTAAATCTGTGGACATTTGTGTTTTGTGTCCTACAAAAGGAACCCAAACCCTTTATGAATGTTTGATTTATTCCTATCGTCTCTATCTTCCCCTATGTCTTTAGGTTCAAGTCATCCCGTGGGTGCTCTCAGACAGTAACTTTGTCCGGTGTCCATCCCAGCGGTTGGATCCTGACAAGACAGTGTTTGTTGGTGCACTCCATGGCATGCTGAACGCAGAAGGACTGGCACACATCATGAACGACCTGTTCGGAGGGGTGGTTTACGCTGGCATCGATACGGACAAACACAAATACCCCATAGGTAAGTCAAGAAAACTAGAGGTCTGATTTTCTTATCAGTACTAATTGTTTCATCAGCACTTCTTTTCAGGTTTTCAAACTATTTAGAACCAGTATAACAATGACCTAGGTTAACTGTAGGTGGTAGTCTGCTAATCGTGTAGATTAATGTTTGAACAATTGTCCGACATGTATGCTGTCACTAGCAGTGAATAACTCGTCCAAAACGTTTAATTGAGGCTTTGCAAAATTTCCCAGAGTTTTCGTTTTCTTGTTGCAATCCTGATGCACGGTAACACCAGGGCTAAATTTCATGGCTCTGCTTAATGCCTTAAGTCTGCACTTGTGGTCACCACTCTTTGATTACAGGGCAAATCTCTACGCCAGCTATTGTCGGCTTATGCCTAGAATTGCACACGCACAAGCAACAGCTTCCTCCTAACCTGCGAAATACGCTTGATGTAAGCGCGGAATTCCCTTCTTCTGTGAGCGCCATTTCTTTGCTTACACTTATAGTAAGCAGAGCCATTTGACCCAGATAAGCTCCATGGCAGATGGACTCTTTAATAAGACTTGGCATGTAGCATTTGTGGGTATTCCATTTAAAAAGAAATTTGTTGAGAGCAACAAATTTATTCCCAACTTGTTTTGGAGTTGCCATCTGCATGTCACCCCTAGAAACCCCCTTCAGCTTGCATATATGTATTTATGTTTTCTCAGGGGGGTGGGGTTAAGGAATATCTAAACGTTTTGCCGTGCCAATTTTATAAACTGTTTTCCACCTGATAGAGTTCGCAGGGTGCCTATTCGGTAGGTTTTAAGGTTACAGTTTTCACCCCCTGAAAAAAAAGTAATGTTTAAAACATCTTCCCAAATGATTGTTGTGAGATATTTTTTAGTTCATGTTTATAAAGCTGAAATACTAAATGTTGTACTTATGATGACTATAATTGAAAAACTACATTCATGAGTTTGAAGAAAATTTATTTTGAAATGTAGCATTTTTATTTGCTTTTTTTTGAAAGAGTGTATTCAGTTTTAAAAGTGATTGTTACAAATACTTCTGATTAATGTTAGTCTTAAGGTGCTTTGTAGTACTTTTTTTGAAGATTTTGTCGTAATTATCGACAGCTATGTTCCCCATAAGGTTTTCTCTTTGACTCTATCTCATGCGAGTCTGGTAAAGGTAGGAAATACTTTTGGTAATTTTCCAAGTACCCAAATTTTGCAGATCAGAACACCAGAGCTTGTGTCTGGTGCGTTTGTCACTCGGCCAAGACTTGTCAACTTTGATTTTAATCACTAATTCAGCTTTTGTACAAAAATGTGAATATTTTTTAGAAAATTTTGCTATTGACTTTTTTACCCCACAGGTTCAGGCCGTGTAACTTTTAACAACAGCAAAAGTTTCATGAAGGCAGTCGGAGCAGCGTTTGTGGAAATAAAAACAAGCAAGTTCACTAAGAAGGTAAAGTGTCTTTGTCTTGTCTGAAAGTCAACAGTACAGCGCCCTCTCATGTTGGAGTATGGAAAGAAGGCTAGAGAGTGTCTCAAAAGTAATGCAAATTTGAGGCGCAAAGGAAGTTTCCAGTGGGCTCAAGCCTACAATCCATTGGGCTGTCAAAACGTTCCACTAGAGCTTATTATCGTACCCAAGCATGTCGGCAATGCTATGACAGTGAATGTGCGCATGAGTCCTTTTGATGTTCAAAAGGAAAAGAATGGAGGGTCCTTGAGTGCACTGGGATACTTATTTGATCCAATTAGAATGTTCAAATAGTTCTGACCTTTGAGACGCTTCCTTATTGAAGTGACAAAAAAAAAACAAAAAAAAAAAAAAAGTAGAAGAGAGTAACATCTTGGCCAAAGTGTGTGTTCTGTTGACATTAGGACCTTTCAGGAGTATATTGAAAGTTTAGAATTAATTAAGTGGCATCTTTGATGGGTAAAAGAGCTTAGTTAAACTGTTTGGGTCGTAGACAAAGATTGCAAAGCCTATTAGCCATTTCCAAGTTGTTGTCTTGGGCCAACACTCTTGGGCCAGTGTATTTTTTTAAAGATTTTAATTTGAGAAATTTGGTCGCTGATGAATCTTTGTCCACTCCCAACAGGTCCAGATCGACCCCTACCTTGAAGACTCACTCTGCAGCTTGTGCCACACCCAAACTGGTCCCTTCTTCTGTCGTGAGCAAACCTGCTTCAAGTACTTCTGCAGATCGTGCTGGTTGTGGCAGCACTCCCTGACCCAGCTCCGTAGCCACAAGCCACTGATGCGCAACAGCAAGACCAAGACTCCGGATATCTGCTATGGGGTATGATGGAAGAAACTCCATATGAAGCACACCCTGTGTGTGTTCTTTGAGAGACTTGATAAATCTACGAGAAATTGCTGAATGCTGAAAATCAGAATGGATGTCCACGCTTCCCTTTGATTAGCTGTCAGGTCCAGGAGACTGCATGCTGATTGGTTTTGGCGACTGCAGATGAGCGCAAGACTGAGCGCTGTATCATTTTTGATTGGCCGGTTTTTAAATTTTCTTTGAAAAGGTCATTTGCATGATGAGTTTAAGGTGATTGATTGGATCAGTTTAAACATGTAGAAGTCTGAGTGGTCGCTTTTGTTGAATCTGATTTCAGTTGATTCTGATTTCAGTGAAGTTGATTTGATTTGGTGACAATTGTACACCACTTTAGAAAGCAGCATTGGCGCAAGAGACAATGAAAAAAAAGAAGAGATGTAACAATTCTATGAAGTATAATATTTCAACGGATGACCTATGACCCCGTGTTTAAAATGCTTGACTTCCAGGGGGTGAAAGCCTTTGTTAGAAACCTCCCTGTTTAAATGGAGGAGATGAGCAGAATGCCCCTCCCCTCCTGTCAACTATGGCTTGCACTCCCTGACAAAATCACAGAAGTTGCATGTTTTGATAAATTCTTATAGTTAAAAAAAGTCTGAAGTCAATGGACTAATCAGATAAATCGTTTTAAATAGCTCATATTTGGCAAAATAAAAACAGAGTTTACCTTTTGCCAAAAATAATCAAGTTTATATTTTAAACTATTCTCATGTTTTCATGTTTTTCATCCCCATTTTTTCATGCTAATCCTAGCATAAAGTGTCATTTTTTTAAGACAGACTCTTTAGTTTAAGCAGAAAAAAACCCAAATCAAAATAAGGTGAAAGTTTAAAATGACTAAATTGAGACTGATTGTCAAATTCGATTGATCGTGAAAAGATGTTATAAAGTAGAAATATTTGAGCTGAAAGTTTCATGCATGATTCCTGATAAAGTTTGACACCAACTTTAAATGTTTTACCATTCCCCATACAATCAATCGTTCAGATTTGAACATTGGGGTTTTTATTGATAATATTATTTTTGGATTAAAATATTTTTTTAATGATAAACATCTTTAGGGTATTTAGAAATCTTTAAAACCGTAACCACCTGAAAATAAATAAATCAAACATTGAAAAACGTTCTGATAATAATCATCTGGTTTACACGATGCGGGCAAAGTGATTTCAAAGAAGATTTTTAATAATATTTGGACAGATGAATTAAATGTCTTCACCAAACCGGACGAATTCGTAATTTTTATCTAACTAAAAAGCACAACAATTCAATGTTGGAAACCTGCTAAAATAAATGCCATTTTTTATTTGCGCAGATAGCCCAAGTCCACTTAAAATTAAGCTAAGCATCTGCTTTTTACCCAAAACAGGCGTGTATCTTTCCTCAAAGTTTTTTCAGATCTTTTTAAACAAGTGAGCATGTTTTTTTTAACGGAATTCTGAAATCTTTCCAAGATGATAAAGTGAAATCTAAACGCAGTGTTGACTTCTACCTTTAAGCAAGAAAGGAAGGCGATTTCGGTAGCATTTTAGATTTGAATAACAAAAAAAAACCATTTATATTACCTTGGATACTTTTTAAAACTACAATTTACCAGCATTTAATGTACATATTTGTTTTCTCTCAAAAATCTCTACATGCCATGTACAACAAGACTGAAGATGGGTCTATGCTGAACGAAGATGGTCAATAATTTTAAGTACTGTTTTATATATGCCAGGGTGGATACTGAATTATGTGCGGTTTAAGGAGAGTATTTTGTAGCACTTTGTAATTCACTATTTTTGTCTTTGATACTTTTACTATATTACCGAGACAAAGTCTTGTGTATGTACATTTATTTGATCAAAAGGAGACGAGATGGAGACAATTTAGCAAACTGAGTACTGTTTTGTATTGATTTTTTCAAGCTATTTTTCTTATCTGTGAAAAATCTAACAGAACTATTTTTTATTAATAGCGGAAGGGAAGTAAGCTCCGTTTGATGTGCTACTGTGCATGCAAGTACGATGAGAAATTTTTGATTTGTTTAAGGATTTAATAGAAGAGAACTTTTATTTTTTTGCAGAGCTAAAAATTGTGAATTCAGAAGCCTTAATTTGCGAACAAACTTTGTAGATTTGGCTGTTTTTAAGGGACAAATTAAACGACAACATGTATATTTTCATTTAAAGGTATTTTGTAAGCAAAATAAACAAAATGTAAAATATTTTTTTTTTTTTTGCCTAGCGCTTCCTGTATCAGAAATGAACAAAAAAGAAACATTTGTCATAAAACTACAAATGAAAAAAAAAAAAGTAATCTGATTGTATTAACTTTTTTGCATGTCATTTTGTGGTTGTTATTTAAATACCAATGTTTAAGTGCCTTTAAGAGTTGTTGATTTCAACTATTGTTACAGTTTAAAATTTGGCTTCATTAGAACCCCACTCTTGTTGTGTGTTTAAAAAGCTAAAGGAGAACAGGTTGCTATTTGCTCCAAATTGCTTAAATGTATTGTACCTTCCCACGACTGGACCGAACTTGACTACGGATTTTGCCTTTAATTGCACCATATTCTTTTATGTAAATGAAGGTTATTTAACAGACTTAAAGGGACACGTTGCCTTGGGTCGGTCGAGTTGGTCGTTGAAAAGTGTTTGAAACCTGTTTGTTATGAAATGCATATTGGTTGCACATTTTTTCATTTACGTTGCGAAGTAACACGGTCGGCCATTCTATGGAGACAAAATTTTGACTCCATAAAATGGCTGAAACAACACAGTTCGCAAAGTAAAAGGAAAACTGTGCAACTTCGAGGCATATTTGTGTGGTTCTTCTTTTAAAACATTTATCTAACCATGTATGCATTTCATAACAAATGGTTTAAAATGCTTTTCAATGACCAACTCGGGCTATCCAAGGCAACGTTTCCCTTCAACTTAACATAAGTTTAAATCATAAATGTTTTGTTTTAGTATTTGAAACACCATGAAAAAAATTGTTATTAAGACAACAAAAGTGACAGTAACACATATTTAATATGCATACATTTAACTTTTATTTTGATGTTCTGAAATAGTCGCTGTTCCCCCATTACTCAATTAAACGATTATTATTTGTATTATGGTGAGAATATTTTATAAAATTTCTTTTGGGCATTTTTTGCTTGTTAACTTTCCAGTTGGTTGTTTTAATAATTGTGACTGAATGGTCCTTGTATTTTCCTGTGCACAAAAATGGAAAGCATATTATTAGTGTATCAAAAGCCCACAGTGTGGCCTATCATTAAACAATGCATTGAGCAGCAGTTGCCTATGTTTCACTCTTCCAGTTAATTGAAAACAAGGAAATGCATCTTGAGAAATTGGTTTCAGACAAACAAGTAAAGTATGCTTGACGTTTATTAGAAAAGACACGCTTGACATTTTTTTCAAAGCTCAAAACCATTCCTGGATAAGTGTTTCTGCCATTAACTCAACTTGTTTTTTAATAAATGCCAAGTTTAAAACACTAGTGATAAGTCAACTAAACATTTCTCTAAGACATCTCTGACAGATGAAACTTAACATTGCTTCAATTTAGAATCTTTTTATGACGTATAATCTTAAACACATGCAGTTTTTGTTTTTCAGATCAACTAAAAGCAACCCAAAAGTTTAGAGTGTTTTGCATTCATAACAGTTTTACAGATCCCACCGATATTTTAGGTGTCTTTAATCGTGTTATTAAATTGCATTGTTATCAAGTTTCTTATTTTCTGAAAATGTGAAGGAAGGTTTTTGGGTTAATTTTACGCATTTTAAAAGAGCTGCCTGGCTACATTTGTCTCAATTACGATTGCCAATTGCATTTTATATAATTCCCTTTTCAATGTTCCCCTCCCCCTTCACATTCAGCACTCTTTAATGTTATAGTAATGTGTGCAATATTCTGACAAATCGTACCTTGTGATTGTCATCAAATGTTACTTTTTTCCCTCCAGTTGTAATTTTGTGTATTACAGTGCACTGATGTTTAATAAAGACACTTGTTTTTGCATGCATTTCAATTGAAAAAGACGGTTTTTCAGTCGTTATTTCTCTTGTGTTTAGACCGAGTTTAAAAACAAATTTTTAATAACATCAGATGGCCGGGCGGCCACTTCAAGTTTTGGGCTACCTTAACTGATTTGGGTCGCCTACCCAACTCAACTGCCACCAGGACAGGTTGCTTCCTATTCCTGGGGCTGAAACAGGGTTACCCTCTTCACAGTGTAAGGATGAAGGCATGGGTATCATCCACTAGGAGTCTGACTGGTAGAGCACAATGAATTTCTCCCTTAACTCTTTGAGAAGCAATTATGGTTAAGTGCCTTGCTCAAGGGCACAAGTTTCCTGACCAGGATTCGAACCCATACTCTGCTGCTGACGCCAGAGCTTGGGTTCAGTGAACTTGAAGCTTGGCCATGACAAGCCATGCAGGGCTCTTTAGCCTCAGGTTTTGGCTTTGCTCCATCATAAAACAATATTCACATTGACTTGAAGATGACCGTTGCATAATAAATAAAATAAATTGTCACATTCAAGTTTGATATTGTTATAAAATGTTATTTGTTATTGATATTATTATTAATACACAAGTTCTCCTGAGCAAAAATAAGTAGCTTATATATATCATAAAATAAATCATACCAATCTTCTAACACCTTTAAGATCATACATTGAACAGGGGGGGGGGGGTCATCCATTTAGATGGCCATTACAAAGTTTGTACTTGAAGATTTTCAGTGGCTAGCCAGCTGGACGGTTTGCTAGTCATTTTGGTTGTAAATACCTCCCTATTATAGGGATGCTTGACAAAACTGAACAAACCATTTTTATCAATAATAAATTATTATTATTTTAAAAGGGCCCTCTTGCAGAAGCTCACCAACTCAGAATTCTAAAATAACTTCATGCATTAATCGTTTCTCATAATCAAAATCTTTTGGGGTCAAAAATATTCCAACCAATATTTCTTTGAAGAGAATACTTTCTCAAAATAGTTTATACCAACAGCTGTAGTGCTTCTCGCCAAGTAAGTTGTTATGGTAACACATTTATGGAGTTTTGTCAATCTAAGTCTCTATCTTTAAATTAGGCTCAATGCCAAAAATGAAAATGGATCATAGTGCCCTCTGTTGGTGACACTAATGCACTTGTACACAGGAAATTGTTGACGGCTAACAATACTACATTATTTGAATACAGTAAATAAAATTCACCTCCCACCCACCCTGTCCCTCCGGTCAATCAAGTGACATTGAGAGATAAAAGTAAAACCATCGGTTAATCCACCCCTTCAAAGTAAACTGAAAGGAAAAGGAAAACGACTTGTTGAAAAGATAGATAATGACTAAACCCGACATTTAATCTAGGGTATCAATTTCTGTACAATTATGATAATCAAAACTTGAAGAAGAATCAAAATTGTTTGAGGGTCAAAAGTTGGTGAAGGGTCATAGGTCAATATGAAGGGTCATAGGTCAACGACCCTTTCTTTGTATTGAGGTAAGGGATTCTCCTTGAAGTACTTCTGGAGATAAGTACAGGTGAGTTTCATGTTGGTGTTCTGGGCGACAAAGTGGTCCAAGGCAGCCTGTAGAGTAGAGGGGGATAACAAAGGACAATAACTAGAATTGCTTATATAAAATTTAAATAAAAAAAACACCCCCTAAAACGATCACAGAGTTGCCAACTCTCCCTTATTATGCAGAAAAAGTTCATGAACATAAACCAATCATTCCATGTTCTGATGAACATGATTTTAAAATTATGTTTCAAATACTTTTTTTCAATGAGATATATAGCCTTTCAATAAGTTGTAGCCTGCCAGAATGATTTAAAAAACAACCTTTCAGACAGGAATGAAGAATGACAAATCAAATAACCAGTAACTTTGGGGCGTGTCGTGGACAAGTAGTCCCTCGGCTTTACGTCCTGTCTTATGGACCCTACTGAGTATCCAAGTAGAAGTAGTGGCTGAGTGGTCTACTTCATCGGACCCAAGCTCTGGTGTTGTCAGCAGCAGAGTGTGGGTTCGAATCCTGGTCATGGCACTTGTGCCCTTGTGAGCAAGGCACCTGACCATAAATTGCTTGATAAATAAAAAGTTGGGAAGGTAGTGCATTCTGCTCTACCAGCCAGGCTCTAGGGGACGATACCCATACCAACAACTTAACAGACTGTGAAGGGGGTCACCCTGTTTCAGCCCTAGGCGTAGGTGGCAACAAAGTACAATAAGATTACAGTAGGTTCAACCCCTGCTGCAGTCCTGTCTTACCTTTGCCAAGATCTTAGCAATCCCCTTCCCCCTCATGGACACAGGAACACCAGTGTGATGCAAATCAACCGTGTCTGCCTCCAGAACATCATAATTTAACACCGCCTTTTCCGTTACACCAGCTGGAGAAGAAACATTACGTGTGAATTTATTGATGTTTTCACCAGAAAATGAGAACTAACCTGTCTGCTATAGATTGAAGAGGGTGGTTAGGAATAATTCCCTTTTGTACATTGGATCTCGTTACAAAATGAAAAACACACAAGTGCAATGAGCTGATGATACCAGTCATAGACTGGATGGATGAATATCTTTTCGGGTTGTCAATCTTTAATTACAATGAAAAACCATCATGAAACAGGTCAGGGTCCAATTTCATCGAGCTGCTAAGTATAAAAATTTGCTGAGCATGGAATTTCTGCCTTGATAAAACTGGATTTTTATCAAGGAAGAAATTTCATGCTAAGCAAATGTTTGTGCTTATAGTAGCTTTATGAAATTGAGCCCTGGTTGTACAGTATGCAATTCAAGAAAACATTAATTAAGGACAACCATTAATTTGTAATTGGTTTGGGGGCCGTGCTGGGAACAATTTCATCCAGCAGTTATGCACCGCAAATTTCTTAGACTGTGAATAGGTTTTGTGCACACTGAATGCTAATAATATTGAGTTTGCAAATGAAAATTGTTCACTGCAGTGAGGTGGGACAGGAGGAAAAGACTTCACGGTCAGAGAAAGAGAGTACTGGTCATCACAACTATTGAGGTATTTTAGACGATTGTTATCCTCCACTCAACGATCACTGGCCTTCCGGGATTGAGGGTATTATGGTATCATTATCCTAGCTGGCAGAGACTCCAGAGGGTTCATCCAAATTCCAAATCGAGTTCGTTCAGCTACATTAAATAGCATTGGTTTCAGACCGTCGGTTTTGCACTCAAATGTTTTTAAGTAAAGACAGCTATTTTACAAAATAAGTGGAACGAGTATAGTATGGAGGCCCTACTCTTTCTAAATTGTTTTGTAAACTTACTGGCTGTCGTTACGTTTGACAATTGTGTGTAGAGACGATCGTCGATAGTGTAAATATAGCGATAAATGTGATTAAAATACTTGAGGCAGTCAAGCACTGTTTGTGGGGGTACCATAAACAGTGCCAACATATGCCGACAGTCCATTATATATTGGCACTTTTAGCAGGGCAAGTAATTGAAATAATCATCCCTTGATTGTTCCAAAGGGTCGTCCCTTATTGCTAAACAATCATAACTTTTTTTACTAAGTGGCCCTGCCTGCATTGTATTTGTACCGCCTACTGCCGGTTCCTCAGTTTGGTTGATAATTAATATACAAACCTAGTTGAATGTAGAAAGTCTTGTTTTGTACGTCATGATCGACCACAAGATCTTGTGATGAAGCCTCCGCCATTGTTGACATCGCTGCCCTTGTAAAAACACTAACACCAGAATAACTGGAACAAACCGGTAAAGTTCTCACACGGTTAACTGCATTGAACAAGTGTCTGTCAACTCTATGGACCCTGCAACAAACAGCAGGGCATTTGTTGAGAACAAGTTTGAGGCAAAAAGCGAAACTCATGTCTGAAACTTTCTCTCTTTTCTGTCCACTGTTAGCAGTGTAATGAAGAGTGCAGAATGTGACTTGAATTGAAAGACTAGCAATGCTAGCGTCTTTAGCGACGAGCGTTGATAAATTAATATTTTGTAATATTATAACTGCATATCTCAAATCACTTTGGAGCATTGAGTCACATTTTGGTTGAACATATGGTAGGCCTACACACGCATGTAATACTGAAAATCCGTTCGTGGTTATCTCAACAAAATCCGAAATGTAAACAATCAGATAAATTTACATACAACGGCCTCAGCAGACAGCAATCCTTTCCCACTCACTCAGCAGACGTCCCGTGTCAGAGAAAGAATTATTAAACGGTAATCACTACGCGCTACCTGTGACCTACTTTGACCTCTACACTATATTCCACAGCGTTGTTAATCCAGGGTCAAATAAAAACACCTAGTTGTGTAGTGGTTACCCTTTAGGACAGAACTCCAGGAAATAGACCGCGTTTTCAAAAGGGCGCCACCAATAGTAAGTAAGTACTCAACATGTGTTTAGAGCTCTGCACGGCTGAAAATGTCGGCGGTCGGACTTACTTGAACTGATAAAACAAAAAAGATGACGGAGCTTAATAATGTTCTGAAGAAGCTGATTGAGACAACGAGACACAAAAATAAATGCACTCAAGAAAAGGTAATCTTTAGTTTAGATATAGGGTCTATTCAATGGCCAAGGCTGCCTTGTGTAATACAAGTTGTATTGTATACATTTATAAACCAATAATAAAGCCTAAAAATTAAAAAGGGAGTTGATATTTGACAGTGTTGTTTGTTGGTATTCGTCCTTTATATGTATAACACGTGTATACGCGCCATTGCCTGTGTAGAAAATGTTTTGGTTCGCCTTTGACGCGGTAAAGTGTCACGTTCAAAGGGCGATGCGCAGAAATGAACACGGGAGATAGGCCTTAAAACCACTATGGATTCTCCTAAATGTCACGTGTTTACAGCAAAGAGTCATGTGGTAACGGCAACGCACAGAAAATGAACATGGGAGATGCCAATGGTGACCCCTATGCCAAAGCTTGAGTATGTACGCGCGGTTGATCTAGGTATTATCATCTATATCTATGGTGGAGCTTGGTCAATTGTAGCGTGCAAACTTCATCGACACGCGCACATTTTTCCGCCCGCGAATTTCACACCCAAAAGCTTGAAGTTTGCGCAGCCCATCGATAAACAAATACCATGTGGGACACTTCTTTATCTTCTTCCTTTGAGTGCAGCCTTCAAATGATTGAAGATGTACGCAGGCACTTTCTGCAAAGATCCAATAATTGTAACACTCCTTCCGACTGGTGGGGGGGGGGGGGGATGGACAGACGGACACGATTATCGCAACTGTGTCATGCACACTGCCACTGGGGAGAATCCTTTTTTTAACATTTTAAGTTAATGTTCTGCTGGGGTCAATTACGTGCATTGATGTGAAAATGATACTTACGCACGGGACTTGTGGCTCTGTGTTCCATCTTAAGGACATAGCAATAATGTTTTTTAGTGATCAGAAGCGTGTACAACCAATCGGCCACGACACATCTAGTTCTTCCGTAAATATAATTAATTCTTAGAAACAAATCTTGCAAAATTTAGTATAACAACTCTAAGTTGGTATTTTGAAACTTGACATTCCATTTTTTGACATAGGTTTGACATCATTTTATGACCTTGATTAATCAGATACAATATTTTTTATAATTTGAACTTACTTTCTGTTTAGGAGTTGGGCAACGTTTGCTGCAAGGTGAAAGCACTACTTCAGCAACCAGCAAGTATTCCTGCTTGGTACATGTCCCAAGATGGTAGAGACTGTCTAATAAAAGCTATCATATCATTGGCTGATAGGGCTGGGTTCCCTCAACTGCTGTCCAATGAAAAGGATGGTAAGTTGGCATGATTAAGGAAGTAAATTCACAGTGGGAAACACCCTGAGTGATCTTTTGGCAGCATTTTCCTAGAAAATATTTTTTTTCACTTTTTTGGTTGATTACAGTCAAACTGTATACCCTTTGAAAGAAACAACTGAGAATACATGTATACTTGTAAACATGTTTCTTGTAGTTTGAGTACAAAGAAGGACACAAACTTCTTAGTTATCTTTTACAGTTTTTTTAAAGAATTTATTGTTTTTTTTAGCTCACTGTGAAATCATGGAGCCTGAAGACCTTTTTTGCAAATATCCATTGCGCAAGCGCTAACTGTTGAACAAGTTGCATGCTGGTCTAGCTATGGATCAAATTTGAGCGTTAGACCAGCATGCATCTCATTCGATGCCTGCAGCGCGCATATCGAGTATTTGTGATAAGGTTCATGGTACGATTTTCAAAAAAAGGCAAGGTGCATTTATAAACATGAATGGCGAAAATACTGAATAAAACTTAAATGAGGTTCGTGGAGATGATAGCGAAATGAACTTTGTAGTTCTAGGAGTAGGTTGAGGGATATAGACCTAGTTTTAGGATCCACAAAAGCTTAAACTATTTAAATGTATTATTCTTTCTTTCAAGATTGTCACAAGGAATTCTCCAGAGTCACAGCACTCGCTGCGTCCACATTAACAGCTATTCTGACACACCTCCAGGATGGACACAGTCCATTGGTCAATACCAACGACCCGCAGGAGGAAGAGTCTCAGCGATTGGTCAGAGATATTCTACGAGCCGTGACGCCACATTGCCTGGTCCTCATTGCTATGCACCGAGACCAGAATCATTCGTGGACTGATAGGCAGGCAAAACAAGCCACTGAGGGTATGTTCAATTATAAGTAATTCAAAATAAACTAAAGCCATTTATACTTAAAAACAGTGGACACTATTGGTAATTACTCAAAATAATTATAAGCACAAAACCTGACTTTGTAACGAGTAATGGGGAGAGGTTGGTAGTATAAAACAATGTGAGAAACGGCTCCCTCTGAAGTGACATAGTTTTCGAGAAAGGAGTAATTTTCCACGAATTTGATTTCGAGACCTCAAGTTTAGAATCTGAGGTCTCGAAATCAAACATCTAAACGCACACAACTTCGTGTAACAAGGGTGTTTTTTCTTTCATTATTATCTCGTAACTTTGACGACCGATTGAGCTCAAATTTGTACAGGTTTGTTATTTTATACATATGTTGAGATACACCAAGTGAGAAGACTGGTCTTTGACAATTACCAATAGTGTCCACTGCCTATAAAGTACCCTGTTGTCATCTTATTCTTTAAGATATGACATTTTAATGGGAATCTTTTACAATTTTCGATCCCTTGCTTGGTGTAGTGGAAGATCAATTTGTGCTGTATCTGATGGGCAATGATTTTACCAAAGAATAGATTGTTTTGTTCTGTTTGATCAATCAACCAACCAATCATTAGTCAAACAATCAATTAATTGATTTACCTGCCCAACAGAGATTAATAGGCTTTATCCAAATTGGTGGCTGTAGCTACGGCTACGACTGTTGCTAAGGCGTGTCATGGCCGAGCGGTTAAGAGCACCAGATTCAAGCCGTGCTGTTTGATCAGCAGAGTGTGGGTTTGAATCCCGGTCGTGCCACTTGCTACATAAAATTGGGGAGGTAGTGCTTTCTGCTCTACCGGCCAGGCTTCGGACCGATGATACCTAAGCCTACATCCGTATGGACTGTAAAAGCCCAAGGAGTAGGTGGCAACAGCCTCTGGACAAAAATAATTGTAACCCACACCTTGAAGTGGCCTTCAGGCCTTGTGTGTCTGGAAACTTTGAAAAAAAAAAAAAAAAAAATATTTTATCGCTAAAGGACGTCCTATTCTTCAACACATGATGCATAAAGCTTGCCATAGCCATAGCCGTAGTCGTAGTCATAGTCATTCCGTAGTCATTCCGTACACAGCCAAAGTCTCTAAGGCTTTCTGCTATCTGATATCCAACCAGATCTCAGCAACGTACTCTGCCAGATATCAGACTGTAGCTCGACTTCTTGTCTACTCAGTGAGGGCCTCTCCAAGGACCAAGACCAAGACAGTCGCGGTTTCTTCAGTCCGGTTCTAGATCTTCTTAAGGAAAGATTGACGAGGGAGAAATGGGAGAAAGAACCAGCTGCTAGGCAAGCCTTCAGTTGGTGTCTGTTGCAAATGAAGGTTAGAGGATTAATAATAAAAGTTGTGCTTTCTGCCTCTTTTTCTCTGTTCATTTCTGTCCACCTGACTGCCTCTGTTACAGTCATTACAGAAACTAGACTGAAACCTCTAACCCCCTATAAATATGCCAATATGTCTCACATTCTTCAGTCTCCTGACGATGACTAAAGCCCGGTTCATACTTCCTGCGAATGCCAATGGGAAGCGAATCTTGACGTAACAAATTCGCAACGAACAATTCGCAGCAGTTTCGCTCTGCTCTACTCTCTTGCGAATAATCGCTGCGAAAGGAGGGTGTGACGTCAAGTTCACGTCAAATTCGCTTCGCATTCGCATTCGCAGGATGTATGAACCGGGCTTTAAGCAAGCTAGGAGACCAATCAAGAACTCACTATGTGGAAGTGAAGTAGATAACAAGAAGTCCCCTCGATCCACTAAGTGAAAGTAGTAGTCCTGGATGGTTCTTTTTAGAACTGATAAGTCTCCAGAATTCCAGAAAAATCAACTGCACTGCAGTAGAATATGCAAGACAAGTTCTCAAAAGAACATAATCTATACCCAGCAAGTCGGCAAACCAATTAAACATCATTACAGAGTTGTCATATATTAGTCTTTCATATAAAAAATTAGTATTTTAATATATTGACGACAAAGAATGTTCACGATATGCACATAGTATTCAACAATCCATTCCAGAACCAGGCACCTCCTGTTAAAACTCCAAACTGTGTTCATTTACTCATCAAATAGTCGAGATGATCTTTAATCTGATTTGATCAATTTAGTTAACTTAAAAAATAGGGAGACCGCCATCATGGGGCTAGATAGATAGTTCAGTTAGTAGACCACTGGTTTGTTAATCCGGAGTTTGTTGGTTCCAGTCCCGCTCTATAGTAGATTTTTCTTTGTACAACTCAAATCAAACTCCAAAGCGAATGTATTAAAAAACACAAATTTGGACACATATAGATCGAAATGAAAATAAGAAATATGATTTATTGAAAGTAGTTGTTGTGCATCAGTAATTTGAATATCATTTAATTTTTTTGGTATTTTTAGCATCCTCATCTTGGAGAACATCTGGAAAGAGTCCTTCCTCCTTCGTTACTTTTTGTCGATGACCATAAGGTAAATAATGAATTAATTATACAATGAATAATAGTTCAAATGGTTCAATAAGACTTCAGTGACAAGATTGTCGTAATCTTAATCTCATTTATCTCATATCTTGCAGAGTCTGTGGTGTTCAATATATAGGTGAAACAAGAACTACACTCAAGAGGCGTTTCTACGGCCACAGATCTACAGTCAAGACCCAAAAGCTAGATACACCTGTAGGTCATCACTTCAATCTTCCTAATCACTCCATTTCTGACATGATCTTACAGGGCATAGAGGCACTAGGCAACCACAGAGAGACTGTGCGTTTGAGTAGGGAGAAACTCTGGATTAGACGCCTCCAGACCATTCAACCCCATGGTCTGAACATCCAAGAAGGAAACGACTAATAAACCTTTTGTTTTGCCGTCTCCTTTTTTCCCCATAGCCTTTTAGCCTGAGCCTCATTCACTAATATAAATTACTTTTTACCCAACCTCACCACCCTCGATGTTGTCCTTTGTGTTTCCATATTCTTGCTTGTGGTCAAGCCAGCCCCTTCCCTTCACCCCCCCCCCCCTTTTTTGTCCCCCTATTCTTTGTTTACCCCCTGCTTTTTTATGTATGCTTTCTAACCCCATTCATGTATTTCCACTTCACTGCTTATGTTTCACTTAGTTACCTGTTCATGTTTGTTGTGTTGTCATTTAGCCTTCGAGAAAGACTCTGCTAGGGTCGAAACGTCAGGCCATTAACTATTTTTTGCACTTAATTGTTTTTCTTACATGTTTGAATCATTTGAACAGTTGTCGGCCATGATAACAGCCGTATTTCTAATTTTAGTTGACTGCTCAAAGTGACTGCTCAAAGTTTGCTTTAACTTTACCTGTGTTGATTTATAGTTTGCATTAATTTGACTGCTCAACCAGATTGTTTTTATTTTTCTTTCAACTTGACTGCTTCTGTTGAGCCCGGTTCATACTTCTGCGAATCTGAATGCATTACAAACTTTGGCGTGACAGGGCTGTTTATGCAGCAAGTGTTTCACAGGAGTTCAGCACAAGTCAACTGATGCGAATTATTCGGTGAATTTGTGACGTCAAAGTTTGTATTGCATTCACAAGAAGTATGAATCTGGCTTTACACAAGTTTACGGGTTTGTGTAAGATGTTGTCATTTTAGCCTTCGAGAAAGACTCTGCTAGAGTCAAAATGTTTTGCCATGTACTATTGTTTTGTATTTCAAATTTTTTTTGTGTGGCCATCTTCAGGTTTGCGGTTAAAACGATTAGCTATAAACTATGTCATAAAACTAAAAATCACAACAAACTGCAGAATGGTATTAAAGTGTAACCCTCTTTTGTCTCAACAGGTAGCCAACAAGTTGTTAGGCATTCAGTGTTTAAAGCACATTATAAACAATGTGGTAAGTAAATTTTCCACTGTAGTATTGGGTTGTCGGGGCAGGGAGCCGGAGGGCATAAAGGTTGTTTGTCACATTTTGGGTAGTTTTAGCAAGATACTCAAGAAATGAGGTTACCCAAATAGCCAGGGTGTGACTTATATAAAAAGCGAATTACAAACCATGGACCATCTACTCAGATGTTCCTTATACTGAAGCAGAGGTGCGAGGCATAAAACTTTGCTGATTTCAATGACTGTGTTCAGTTCTGGCTGAAAAACACCTGCCGTATGTGCGAACACGAAAACAAGAAGCAGCAGGATATTGATACACAATGATAATAGTATAGTAGTATGGCAGTATGTTAGTTTGAACGCCTCATAACGAAAGTAAATATCTTGCAGACTCATCAACGAAGTCCACACGATTGATCAATGATTCATTGTTCTTTTTCTTCAGAATCCTACTGAGCTACGGTGGTATGGCCGAGCCATGGTCATTTACGAAGCCCTTCACCATCAGCTGTTCTCACAGAAGCCTGCCCTCATTGTTCAGCTCCTGCCATGCTTGATAAGCATTCTGGCTGTTGTAGAGAGGTCTCCCCATAAAGCAGATGAACCAAGAAATGTAGGTTAAAGTTCACTAGGATTCTGAAATGTTTGTTAATCACTGTCTTATATACATTGTGAAGTTTTAGTGGTGTCCGAAGTAAGAAAGTGTTCTTTGTTGGCTCTCAATTCATCAGAGCCAAATTTGTAAAACTATTTACAACGGCCGATTTCACGAAATGCTACGATTAATCCTATCTCGAGTTAGGACGAGTCATCCGTCCTAACTTAGGATGTGTTCAATGCGTCCTAATGTCTATGAATAGTGAACTTAATACGCCCCAAGTTCTAAGATTAATCCAAAGTTAGGAAGAGTTTGGTGAAATCAACGGCAGGACTCGGGGAAAGTACCGAGTGTTCCTCTCATGCTTGCCAATATAGCTCTCCATTAGCTACATGCATGACCTCGCCGACTTTTGACAAAGCAATTTATGGTCAGGTGCCTTGCACACAAGGGCACAAGTGTCATGATCAGGATTCGAACCCACACTCTGCTGCTGACAGCACCAGAGCTTGGGTCCCTTGACCTAGGTCGCTCAGCCACAACACGACACAAAGTACTCTGAGCTTTTGTACTGCTACTTCATGTCATCCTGTTGTATGTTTCAACCTGAAACGCTTTAATCTCTGGGAACATTTTTGGTTTGAAATCCAACTCCTTAAATTCATTTTAAAGGCTGCATAAATAAACATTTAACTTGTAAAAGAAACTTGAACTACTATTCGCCATATCATTAAAAGCTTTTGTCTTTCCCTGCAGCCAAACCGTTACGACAGTGTCTTGCAGACTGTACTGAACAGCATGGAGTTTGAGCAGACATTGGCGCTTCGTCAGGCGTACGCTCAACATTTGCATCTTTTCATTGACTCCATGGGGATTACTGTGCTTCGAAGTATCAAGGTAGTTTCACATAAAGAATCTATGTACTTTTTGTTGAACAAAAACACAACGTCTACAGATTAACACTAAACTTACACAATGAAGATAATGATTGTAGAAAGCTTCCCTGAAAACATTACTTGCTGAGGTGCTGTAGTTTTTAAGAAATGAGTAAAACAATGTCATGAAAATAATTTTCGTCTCACTGATCATGAGACGAAAAACTTTTTAGCATGTAAAAACGTATTTTCATGACATTGTGTTACTCATTTCTCAAAAGCTACAGCACCTCAGCAACTAATATGTTAAGGTTATCTTTAAACGGTGTAAGTTTAATGTAAATATGTGGACATTTTTTTTTGTGTTACAAAAAGTACCCAAATCCTTTGATCAGTAAAGCAGGCACTGTTTTCTTTCTACTTTAGTCTGATTTCCGATTTTGTTGCCCTTGAAAAAATCTGAAACTATTGTGATTAAATGGCCTCCAAAGTCTGTTAGAGACTGCACCATGTGTGCATGTTGGTCAGTTCTTGTTCTCGATAAAATGTTCCTATTTTTTTCTAAGGAACAAAAATATCATGCCCGGTAAACTCAGTGATCAACGCAGACTGAGCTCAATTTCACAATTTCTCATTAATCTAGAGAATTATTCGTGTGATTGTGAAATACCTGGAGGTTTCCGATGGGCAAGATGACGTATCTAGGATGAACATATTGCTGTCACTTACTTCACTTATACATCAGGCGTGGCCAAGGTAATATTATTTTATTATTATTTTTAATTTCTGGTAATACCTCTTACAGATCTACTACTGAAAGCGGTGCTCTTTACGGTTTTGACTTAAAGGCACTGGAATCCTTTTGGTAATTGCTCAAATAATTGTTAGCATAAAAACTCACATGGTAACAAGCAACATTGTGAGAATAGACTCTCTCTGAAGTAGCGTAGTTTTTGAGAAAGAAGTAATTTCTCAGTAAAATATTTGAGTTGATTCCGAGACCTCACACGTGAGGTCGAGAAATCAAGCATGAAAGCACACAACTTCGTGTGACAAGGGTGTTTTTTCTTCCATTATCAACTTCGACGACTAATTGAGCTCAATTTTTCACAGATTTGTTATTTTATGCATATGTTGAGATACACCAATTGAGAAGACTGGTCTTTGCAGTTACCAAAGGTGTTCAGTGTCTTTAACTTTTATTGATTTCTAATCAACGAGGGCATTTCAGATGAAACAATTTCACAGGACGCTTAACTACCATACCCACTACCATACTTCTAAGACCTTCAGCATCTTTCAGGCAGATTGTGGTGCTCTTTAGATACTATTTATTATTATTATTTAACAAGGGGTCTGTCGGATAAAAATTTGACACAATATCTCTGGGTCATTACTATAGTATGATCATGATCCTACCTTTAAAGGTAAAATGTGTCAGTCAACTTTCATGTAAAATATCATGTTATTTACACAGGATGCAAAGCCACTGGGAGGTTCTTGTGACAGTATTGCTGAAGCTGATGCACAATGTCTGTGATGACTCCTATACATCACCACAAACAGGTAACTTTCACACTGTTTTGAATGTATTTTGAGGGTTGAACAAAGAAAACAGAACTTGAACCTGTGACCTTCAGAGTAGCGTGTGCTCTACCAATTGAGCTACATGTACATACATGTAGCCCTATGTTGGTGATCTCTCTACTGTTTCAATATCTTTGTTTTGGGCAGGTATCTCACCCAAGTTGACGATACTATCTGTGAAGAGGCAGCAGAGGGATCACCTAAAGGGGATGCAACTTTTTAGTTTGAGAATCAAACAAGAACCCACTCTATTTGTCTTTGTTCACCCCCCCCCCAATAAAAAAAAACCAATAATAATAATGTAAACAAATAGAAAATGCCCAATTCAGATTCCTTTGTGGCTTGTTTTCACTTGTTTGAAATGGAATGGGAGACTTTGTGATGCTAGGTGGCAGCAGACTTACCAGGTAAATTTCCATTGTTGACGTAGTTCTGATCGTGTGACACGACCGAGAACAATGCATTTTACCTGGTAAGTCTGCTGCCACCAAGCGTCCCAAAAGTCTCCCATTATATTCACCACAATATCCATAAGCAAAGATATTCAATCACAAAAAAACATTGTTGATAGTTTTTTTTAAATCTGTAAATTACTGTGCCTAGTGATAGTTGGTCTTGCGAGAATGAATATACAGATTCTTTTGATAAGTTTATGAACTCTTCACCTTGTAAATTCCATGCATGTCTGACTTTTCTAACCTGCTATTCTTTGTCTCATTTTAATAATTTGTGGATGTAGGCCCGCTGTGTTCAAGAAGCTTCTCAATCAATTTTGCCTTTTACTATGTATTTTCTTGTATCTTTTTAACGTTTATAAATTGAATTTATTTTGTGCTATAAGTGTGAAATTATGATGTTCTGTGCTAAAGGCGATGATTTATTTAACTTTTGCTGGTTGTGATAATTAATTGGGCAAGGAGGTGGTCAGGTGGTAAGACATCTGCTCTAGCAATGCAAAGGTGGTGGGTTTGAATCCTACCCGAGTGATTTGTCTGTGAATATTTTCACAGAACTCGGAAAGTACTGAATGTACAGTGTTTAAAATTGTCTTTTTTAAGGGTAAAAATAAGTTACATTTTTTATCCCCACTGCAAACTAAAGTTTGAAAAAATATGTATGCCAACATTTGTATTGAATTCAACAGTCATTTATTCTATGTATATATTATAATTTGATGCTGTTTTTAACTTTGTTTTCTGTTTTGCTACCTGTTTATTTATTGTGGTATTTGGTTGGTTTATTTGTTGAGTTTAAACAAAAATATTTTCCTTTGTATTTCGACTCCTCTGTTCTTTGGCCTACAGTATTGACATAGTTATATAATTTTTAGCAAAGGGATTATGCTTTTTTGCAGTGGGTTAACCAGACATTTTCATTTGGGGGGGGGGGGGAAGCGGGGGAAAATACATATTTTGAGTGTGCTATTTAGGCATTTTTATTATACATTTATTTTATTTTATTATTTACCTATTTATTTATTTATTTATTTATTTATTTATTTATTTATTTATTTATTTGTTTATTTATTTATTATATATATATATTTTTTTGGGGGGGAGGGGGGTGGGGGGGGGGGGGGGGCAGTTGAAGAAAGGATTATGAGGGTTGTGCTTATATTGCCCTCCCCTGTCTGGTTACACCACTGTTGATTTGGTTGAACACTTTAGATTTAAATTTTGTAGTAATTTTTTTTCTTCTGTTTTTAATTTTTTTATATAGTTTAGATGACTTAAATAAAAAATTAAAATACTCGTAACTAATTGAATGAACAGATAAACATTTAAACTAGATAAATATTTTGCAATGTTATTCAAACAAGTCACAAAATAAGATGTTTTTGGTTCATTTAATTTCAACAGTGAGACGGTGTTTACTGGACAGGAGTGCGGAATGCCTGATACTACTTAGAAGATGCTGCAGTGAGGATCTTAAGAAAGCTATGCAAGATGTTCATCTCATAAGCAGTAAAGAAAACAGTAAAATGGAACACATCATCAAGAAGGTTCTTGACGCAAGCTGACGTCAAACCACTGAAGGCTGTAGCATTTTTGCTGTTCGCTAAACTCCAGAATGTCTGCCCTTTGCAGGTAACGAGAACGACAGTTCTTTTCAGAACTGAGAAGTCCCTGAATTCTGAAAAAAATCTACTCCGTGGTAGTAGAATATGAAGCAAGATAGTTCTCTAAAGAACAAAATTTACCTGTCAAGTAGATACACACATGGTGTTACCATCAATCCCATAGACGCACTTATTCCTAAGAAACAATTTCATGTGAGTTGAAGATGCTATGAATTGGAATCTTGCGCTACAGTGTACCTTGGCTACCAGCAACTCATGTGGGATCAGTGGTTACACCACTGTTGATTTGGTTGAACACTTTAGATTTAAATTTTGTAGTAATTTTTTTTCTTCTGTTTTTAATTTTTTTATATAGTTTAGATGACTTAAATAAAAAATTAAAATACTCGTAACTAATTGAATGAACAGATAAACATTTAAACTAGATAAATATTTTGCAATGTTATTCAAACAAGTCACAAAATAAGATGTTTTTGGTTCATTTAATTTCAACAGTGAGACGGTGTTTACTGGACAGGAGTGCGGAATGCCTGATACTACTTAGAAGATGCTGCAGTGAGGATCTTAAGAAAGCTATGCAAGATGTTCATCTCATAAGCAGTAAAGAAAACAGTAAAATGGAACACATCATCAAGAAGGTTCTTGACGCAAGCTGACGTCAAACCACTGAAGGCTGTAGCATTTTTGCTGTTCGCTAAACTCCAGAATGTCTGCCCTTTGCAGGTAACGAGAACGACAGTTCTTTTCAGAACTGAGAAGTCCCTGAATTCTGAAAAAAATCTACTCCGTGGTAGTAGAATATGAAGCAAGATAGTTCTCTAAAGAACAAAATTTACCTGTCAAGTAGATACACACATGGTGTTACCATCAATCCCATAGACGCACTTATTCCTAAGAAACAATTTCATGTGAGTTGAAGATGCTATGAATTGGAATCTTGCGCTACAGTGTACCTTGGCTACCAGCAACTCATGTGGGATCAGTGGTTTCCTGCGTTTTACCTCTGTGGACACTGGTTCAAATCCCACCTCAGACAAGAGCCTTGCATGTGGATCACGTTTAGTATGGCAATACTGACAACTCATCTTAAAGGTAGTGGACACTATTGGTAATTACTCAAAATAGTTATGAGCTTAAAACCTTTCTTGGTGACGAGTAATGGGGAGAGGTTGATGGTATAAAACATTGTGAGAAACGGTTCCCTCTGAAGTGCCATGGTTTTCGAGGAAGAAGTAATTTTCCACGAATTCGATTTCGAGACCTCAGGTTTAGAACTTGAGGTCTCGAAATCAACCATCTAAACGCACACAACTTCGTGTGACAAGGGTGTTTTTTTCTTTCATTATTATCTCGCAAGTTCGATGACCGATTGAGCTCAAATTTTCACAGGTTCGTTATTTTATGCACATTCTGAGATACACTAACTGTGAAGGCTAGTCTTTGGCCATTACCAAAAGTGTCCATTGCCTTTAAGATAAATGTTAGTGCTTTGTGAATTTGACCCCCCTATATCTGGAAAAACTCTCTGAGCTAGCCAACATAGTAGAAGGAGCACTTTCTATTGTCTGAAAGTGCCCCAACCTTTCCATATATGACAACTACATCATATAATTCTCTCTGGAACATAACAGGAGGCTGATGGTTGTACCATGGTTTGTACATAAACTTCAACAGGGGGATCATCAGAAGAACACAGTAATTATCAGTAATTATTTGCACATCAATAACCAAACTTAAAACGTCCTTTCCCTCAATAGCTCAGAACACTCGGCTCTTACAGTCATACAAGAACACCCTTCCTCTACAAAAAAAAAATTAAATATTGTAATAGTGCAGTCTATGTTAATGTGTGATAGCGCCCTCTATGGTGATTGATCAATGCAAACCAGGAGAGCTGTTTAAACCCACACATTGGTAAAACTCAATAGGTACCCAGTCCCATAACAATTTACGATTTTCTCGAAGTCCCAATTAACTAACGAAACACTCTGCTTCTCTTGTTTGTTTAAAGACAACTGGGGGATGGAAGTTAACAGACAGTAAGTACATTATTTTGAGAAAAAATAAATAATGTTTTGTACCATTTCAAACATTTATGTGACTGGATTTGTTTATATTTAAAGATCGCCACACTATTAAACAATTAAAGTTTGATTCATGCAAAGAGTTAGTACTAAATAAACAAGAAAATCACAGAATCGTGTTATTTGATAATAAACTAAAAAAAAAAAAACCCAAAGAAAAGTAAACAATGAATAAATAAAACAAAATTGAAAAGGGAAAGTGTTTTGCCTCATCATTTTAAATTGTACCCAATCTAACCAAAAACTGCTGCTGTTGGAGTATTTCTCAATTATCAATAATCGATTTATGAATTTAAAATGTGTAACTATTTCAAGGTAAAATAAACGGAAATCAAAATGAACTTAAAAATCGCCAAGAATCTGTAAAGATATTAATCACGGATACTGAAGTAACGACCCAAAACTGCTAAAATTTCAGCTTTAAAATGTCATAGCTCATGATTATTCTTTAAAATGAACATAATTATCACATATAGCAGCAAACTTCTGGTTAGTCACTGCGCCAATTTTATCTCGGTGTCGAATTACTAAACCCGCCGGAAGGCACTGTGTATAAGGGTCTAATATACAACTGCGCTCAAATTAATCAAGAACAGCTCTCAATAAAAGTTGTGTGTACTTTGTACCGGTGTAATTATAGGAGCGTAGCTGCGGGGGGACGAGGTAGTGTAAATCACGACTCGTAACCACTATTTTACCCCCATTGACGAGGGTGACGCTCGTTGGCGCCAATGTGGCATGTCACTCGTTCCATAACCAGTCATTACTGGGTAATATTGCGTCAAACAACGGCCCCTTGACACTCGGTTAGGTTTAGAGCTGTATTTGCCACTTTCTTCTCGTTGAGGGCACTTACTTATGGGATAATTACTCCAAGTGGTCTTGCCAATGGTCACTTAAATCTAAACGACTTGATTACAAAACAAATCTGACTTGTGTTCATGAATAAAGGGATGTTTGAAGATCGAATGTCTTGGCCCAATTTCATAAATTTGCTTAGCATGAAATTTCTTCCTTGATTAAAACAAGATTACCAACCAAATTTTAGTTTGTTGCATATTACTTGTTACTGGCATTCAGCTGTTGTTTGCTTATCCTGAAAATCACATAGAAATTTGATTGGTAATCGTCTTATTATTGAGGAAGAAATTTCATGCTAAGCAAATTTTTGTGCTTACAGGCTTTATGAAATTGAGCCCTGCTTGCACTGCATCATTTTAACATGGAGGTATCTACAATTACAAGCCAAGTATTATACCCAACTTATCTCAATCGTCACAAATGTTATATCTTATAAATACTATCCATTTTTTTTTTTTTTTTTGTGCAAGAAATCCCAGCCTACAAGCTTTTGCTTCTTAAAGACCCTGGACACTATTGGTAATTTTCAAAGACCAGTCTTCTTGCTTGGTGTATCTCAACATATGCATAAAATAACAAACCCGTGGAAATTTGAGCTCAATTGGTCATCGAAGATGCGAAATAATAATGAAAGTAAAAAACGCCCATGTCACACGAAGTTGTGTGCTTTTAGATGTTTGATTTCGAGAACTCAAAATCTCATTCTGAGGTCTCGAAATCATATTTATGAAAAATTACTTCTTTCTCAAAAACTACGTTACTTCAGAGGGAGCAGTTTCTCACAATGTTTTATACTCTCAACAGCTTTCCATTACTCGTAATCAAGAAAGGTTTTATGCTAACAATTTTTGAGTAATTACCAATAGTGTCCACTGCCTTTAATGGTCATGCCTTCATACAGTTTGAGTTTTGTAAAAATCTAATTATTTATATATGGATAATATGTTTGTATGGTAATAAATGTTGTTGATGGTTGACTGAATATGTCTGTAATATAATTTATTTCCACCAGTGTTTGTGGAATTGTTTGCTTTTTTTTCTTAACCGCAAAAGGACCAGTCAGAATTCCCTCCATGCGGCCGGCTGGCATTTTCACTGTTGAATTACATCCCTATTGACACAAAATATGGACTAGTGAAAAAGCTTGCTAACTGGGCCCAATTTCATAGAGCTGCTTAAGCACAACATTATGCTTAAGCACAAAAATAATGCTTAGTAAAATCAGATTACCGGCCAAGACTCCACTCAATTGTTATGCTAAGTAAACAACAGCTAACTACCAGTCACAAGCAATTTATGTGTCGTGAAATGTTGTCCTGTATTAAACATGTGTAAAATAAGCAAGCTTTTTCGTGCTTAAGCATTTTTTTTGCTTAAGCAGCTCTATGAAATTGGCCCCAGGTCATGCTGGCCATCCACTTAACACGGGGACACCCTGCCTGCCGGGAACCTAATAGAAGAAGATATTCAATTGTCTGTTTACAAAAAATGAGAACCCAAGATGGACCATCAGTGCTGAGGGAAATGGGAGTTGGCTTTCCTATGGCAACAATTGATAAGATTCGTCATAATGACGAGTAGGCTAAAAAAGAAATAGAAAAAAAAGGATAGGAAAAAAAGAAGAACAATAAAGATAGAAGAAGAAGATGTAATCAAATTTGCAGACGTAGACAACGTTACAAATAATTTAATAGCTCCGCGTATCAGATTTACTTCGGCTGTTGAAAACCGTCTAAGAAAAGATTTTGGGTTTTGTTCATTACAATGCAGGTCTCCGATTCCGAAGTGTTGGCGATAAGCGGACTTCATTGAGAGAGTAGTTTTAAAGTGTGTTTTAAAAAGATGCAAAAATACTTACAGGCGGCCATAATAGACAATGGCGTTCATTATTCTTGTCCAATCTCGAGAAAATGTATGCGAAAAACTTACACTGGTGTGATGGTGCAGCACCGAAACCAATGTCATATTTTAGGAGGCACAAGGTGCGCACCCTTTTTTCGCATGGGAGATGGGGCACTTGTGGCCAATTAAAACTTTGTTTCCTTTTGCATTTTTCAGCTAAACAAGCCCACTTTTCAGCACCCATGTTTATGTCATTTTTCTTGTTTCTGTTGAGGTAAAGCAAAAAGTAGAAACTAAACTTTATAGTTTTAAAACACTGAATTACTAGGCCTATATAATGTTTTATTTGAGTACTTTTATTCTCGAAATATTATTATTACAGATTTTAAACGGGGTGGGGGGAGGCTCCTATACCCCCTATTTGAAAGTCACTGGATGATGGTGATGATGAGGTCCAAGTTGGAGGGGGTGGGGTGGGGGGGGGGGGGTGTCGTTGAACTAATGCAGAGACCACCTGTAGCCTAGGGTGCGTTTTGGCGGTCGTAACCAATAACTGTTTCGGTCATTGGCCAGGCCAACTCAACCGAAACAGTTATTGGTTACGACCGCCAAAACGCATCCCTGTACTTACTCCTTTTGGAAACGGTTGGGCCAAACGTCGGGCGTGGAGGTAGAACGTCAGGGTTTGGGATATATTTTAGTACGGACATTTTGCAGAAGCTCCATCTACATTTGCTTCGTGGAAAGCGGTCGTGTGGTGAGAGTTTAACAATCGGGTTTGTTTTGCGAATTGTAACAGACTGTTTTTAAAGAAGGCAAATTAGTATTGAATTTTTGTATGGCAACTGTTATCAATAGATTTCCCATTATAATTGCAAGTAATTGTGGATAGTATTCAGTTTGGCCACGAACTGCGTTGATCTATTTTTACGGATGGTTTGAGAGAATAAATAACTATGTAAAAATTGGAGTTCTATTTTGTCATTTACTGTTAATGTCTCCAGTTATTTAATATACCCATGACATAAAGGCGCCGCCGCCGGTTTTATAAATATTGGTTTGAATCTTATTGACTTTAAAGGCAGTGGACACTATTGGTAATTACTCAAAATAATTAATAGCATAAAACCAATCTTGGTGACGAGTAATGGGGAGAGGTTGATGGTATAAAACATTGTGAGAAATGGCTCCCTCTGAAATGCCATAGTTTTCGAGAAAGAAGTAATTTTCCATGAATTTGATTTCGGGACCTCAGATTTAGAACTTGAGGTCTCGAAATCAACCATCTAAACGCATGCACACAACTTCGTGTGACAAGGGCGTTTTTTCTTTCATTATTATCTCGCAAGTTCGATGACCGATTGAGCTCAAGTTTTCACAGGTTTGATGTTTTATGCTAATGTTGAGATACACCAAATGTGAAGGCTAGTCTTTGACAATTACCAATAGTGTCCACTGTCTTTAAATTGTTCCACTCAATATTGCCATTTCCAAACCATTGTCCGTAGACCTCAGTTGCCTTTCGTCAATGCCATTGTTGCAGGTGCAGTGTTGTTGGAATGTATGTATTTATGTTCTTATTTACATTTAATACTATAATATTTCTCTTTTGTCGGCAAATAATTTGAGAGAAGTCTCTGGCTTACGATTCGGTGTCCCAAGGAATGTCCGCTTGCGATTCTGTCCACCTCATTGGAAATTTACTTGGGCTGAAGGAGGACGGCTCAAAAGAGGATGCTGTCAGAAGAAGTTTGTGCACAGTTCGCCATAATATGTGAGGGGGGGGGGTAAAGATTCGGTGTCCCAAGGAATGTCCGCTTGAGATTCTGTCCACCTCATTGGAAATTTACTTGAGCTGAAGGAGGACGGTTCAAAAGAGGATGCTGTCAGAAGAACTTTGTGCACAGTTCGCCATAATGGGGGAACAGAATCTCCGGGGTGTGACAGAATCTCCTGCCACGTCGGAAGAAAAAAAACCCACACACAAACAGAAGACCGGGCCTTGTAATGAGACCGTTTGCAAATGTATAATAAATAACTAAATAAAACACGCATCTACAAGACAATAGCTTTTAATTTCGCTTTCTGATAAATTACATTGATTTTACAATAATAAGTTGTTGAAAACATCAATTTAAGCAACTAAACAGAGGGTAGCTATAAGCAAACTTGTGACGTATAATTTTTTTAAGGAGCGTATTAGGAACGTGGATCTGTTGTACACATTTTTGTCAACTTTTGTCTTGCGGCATGGCAATAGTGTTTGAACATTCAATACAGTAGTAATATCTTATTTATTAGGTTTATCCCTAGTCAAGAAACTGCATTTGTTGCACAATTTCGCCAGGTGCTATACAGCTGCAGGAAAACATGTTGAAATTGATATAGATTTCTGTGTAATCCTTCTTATATACAAGCAAAAAAAAAAAGACAGTGACAGTCTGAGACGGTTTCAATTCGTCGTATTTTTGACGGCGTGAGGGCGTAAGGAACCGAAGTCGCCAAAGCTGTGTTTAATGGAGAGTTATGACGATTTTGCCATTTTCGGTACAAAAAACACTAAGGGGGAAAGGGGGGGGGGGACACAGGGTGTGAGACTAATCTGGATATTTATGCTGCACCGAAAATGGCGTACAGTAACCACGTGACTTGAAGAAAACTGCCCCCTCCATGTCGCAACTCTCTTTAAACAGCTCTGGAACTAATTTGATTCAAAACAAGTTAACGATCTATTTTTTCTTAAGAAAGATAAGATGCAACTGTAATTGTGATACAAGAAAATCTAAAATTATAGTCAATGTCTCATTAATTTCAAGACGATGGCGTTCAGTATAATATGCCTATGCTTTTAGCAGGAAAGACAATTTTGTGCCTCAAGTAAGCAAGTGAGGACGGTTTTGTTTGAATTGTTTTTAGATCTTTACTTATTTGTTTCTGTTACGTCTGATGAAACGACAAAATCGGATCACTCACTGGAGATCCACCAAAAGCTATACATACAATGAAGAAGGAAATCACGAAAGGCGTGTTTTTTTTTACGAATAAATAATCAAACCGTAAAGCCAACACTTGGAAAAATGTCATATCATGCAATCTGATCTAAATAAGGTATTTCTATTGTTGTTTTTGACGAAGTGAAAACGTTAATTGAATTAGACAACCTATAAACAAAAATGCTCGCATAAATTACGAGCAACATTTCAATTTTCAACAGTTAGACATGGCATTTTTCGTCCTCCGAAATAACACTATAATGGATTTAAAATTCTTAGTGTTAATTAAATAAACTATTTATAACAGTGCCGTGCCCCGGACATGAATGTCAACATCTCCCCTCAACCGGAATTAGTACAGACTTTACCTTCATAATTATTAACTCAATCCAATACAATAACGTAAGTAAATATTGGTATTAATATTGATTCTATGCTTCTAAAAGTGAGCGTTGGTAAACTTAGTCATGTCACATTGTTTACTCCAAAGTGCATTGCCCCGTGGGAGTCAAAGTCTTTGGTATCCTAGACTGGACTATTCCACTTCTAAGAGGGGTGTCAGAGTTGTGTAGGTTTGTTTTTTATATACGATATAGAAGAGTTTGCGGTAACACCATGTGACGATCAGAGCATACTGATCGAAACGTCGAGTTAATCCAACGGTTCTTTTCAGAACCACCCCAACTCATTTAGAGATAGTTATTACATGGTGTTACCGCAAACTCTTCTATATCTTATTTCCACCATGCAAAGTTTAAAATCCTACTTTTTTATATACATTTACACATTCATTATACCACCATGTCAGTTTAAGCTGTTCAGTGGAGATTCATTGATTTAGGAATTGGAGTAACTTGAAGATTTTACGTGCAATACGTAACTGCTTAATAAACAGGGGTGTTTTTGTTTTCATAAACTGGTTATAACGTCAGTAGAAGTGGTCTCATGAAAACAAGTACAAGCAATAGTTACAAATTACAGTACATTTTGGACATAGTAGTACTGTTATATCCAATAATTTACATTACACACACACATGGCTATTGCGTGAAAGACAAACGAGTTTAGGGAGTCTGTGACTATAGACCAATTCGCGTTATTTTGCCCACTTTAATTTGACATACGTCATAGACAGGGTTTGAGGCCATGGCAGAAGACCAGACTGGCCGGAGTTAAAAAAAATAAAAAAATAAAATAAATAATGAAACACAATAAACAAAATAAATGAATAAATAAGATATAAACAACAAAATAAAACCGCTCCAAAATATTTATATAGAAATGGTGACCTTAAACACTTCTCAAGTTTAGGGTCATAGATCGGTAAATACTTCAACAACTAATTACCCTACAAACATGATGAGAACACTGCAGCTGACAATAGTAAAACTATTCTGAGAAGGGATTACATTTGTAGTATGGCTTGTAAAATTTGTTTTAGCCAAAAACATTTGAATTTGGATGATTCATGTATGAATCGTTTCCCAGATTTCTGGGTTTTTGTGTCCTTTTGCGAACGCTGTAGCCAAAGATGCACTTCAACCCGCTGTCATCGCGATAAGTGTATGGATTTGATGTTCCCTGTGAAAAATCCTGAAAATATCCTGACAGTAAATTGCTGTCTTCTCAGCAAATATACACAGTTTTTAACCGAAACTTTCACATGTGACTTGTAATGTATCTATAAGTGTATTTTTGTCTAAAAATTAGTGTAACGTTGACAACGACAATCTATGACCCTACGCTTAACCGTTTTATATTTATATTTTCTTTTCCGACTTTGAATTTCTCGAAACAGATAAAAAGGCAAAGCAAATGATGTATGTGCGACTGACGATACAATAGACCTGAAGCATCAAGCCGCCATCTTAGAGGTAAACCGATGACGAAACAATAAAACGTAAAGATTTGTACGCGCGGCGCACGCAATTGGCCAATAAACAAGCCCTTTTTGTTACCTCTATAGGCGAGGGCACCCTACTGCAATGACGTCATGTGCATAAGGTCTACGATCATTTAACACAAAAACTCGAAAAGGTATAAAGTAAACGCAAAGTATAACGGTCCATGCCTTCCACGTATGTTCGATATAATCATTTTAATTACAAGTCCGAGTTTCATACAAGAATTGTTTCCAATCATGCGTCGTCATCTATTGGAGAATTCCGTGACGTCATCGAGTTGGAGATGAGTCGGTCCACTAGACGAAGCAGGTTGTTTTGCCGTTCGTTTTGATAATCCGTAGCTTTTTGAACTGCTTGCTCTTCTGAAAAAAGATTCAAGTAAAAAAAAAGAAAATGGTTTGAGAATTCAGAAACTACTTCGCATCGTCACAACTGTTCATCATCATTAGGGCATCGCCACATGGGGCAAAATATACATCGCCCGATTTCACAGAGCTGCTTATAAAGACATTGGACACTATTGGTAATTGTCAAAGACAAGTCTTCTCACTTGGTGTATCTCTTATATGCATAAAATAACAAACCTGTGAAAATTTGAGCTCAATTGGTCGTCGAAGTTGCGAGATAATTATGAAAGAAAAAATACTCTTGTCACACGAACTTGTGTACTTTCAGATGCTTGATTTCGAGACCTAAAGTTCTAAATCTGAGGTCTCGAAATCAAAATTCCTGGAAAATTACTTCTTTCTCGACTACGTTACTTCAGAGTGAGCCGTGTCTCACAGTGTTTTATACTATCAATAGAAGTTGTGATACACGAAGTGTGGGTCTTGCACAATACTGTTTACCGAAAGTGTTCAATGGCTTTAAAAAGGGAGTAAACTTGGAGGAAATACTTTCAACATTGCTAAGCTCGGGATAAAAAAGCGAGCCACAAAGTGTCCGGTCCTCTCTTCAACTTGAGGGAAAGTTCCGTTTCTTAAAAATGAAGTACACTTTGAGGAAATACTTTCAACATTGTTAAGTTCGGGATAAAAAGGCGAGTCACACAAAGTGTCAAACTTAAAAAAAAAACTCAATTCCGTTCCTCCCTTTATTTCTGTTAAAATGTCACAAACACTGTCTCCAGTTCATTATTAAGGGACACCAGCTGATACAATAGCTGTAGGTTTTCACGAGGCGAACCCTCCGGTAGTAGTGTAAAAACAAACTCAAGAAACAAGGGTTTAGAATGAATCCCAATTCATAATAGCGAACAGGAGCCAAAAGGTGAGTGCATGTAAGAGGCATAGATCATCGATCGGTTATGACCGGAGGCTGCATTTGATCTTTAGACAATTGACATCGCGCTTGGCTTCAAAAGGTTGAAGTCGCTCACTCTGGGTAGTCATCATTTTGACAACCGGAATATTTGAGCTTCGATTAAATCTTCATTTGTGAGTCCGTTTGTATGGAGGTTCTTTTCAAAGCTAGGCAGGCGCTTCGATACCCCTCTTATCAAAATGCCACGAATTGGGTTAATTTCTCCTTTTTGTATTTGTTTTGATATTGTTGAAAAGACCATGTCTCATGATGATTGGTTCTTAATTGAACGCATAATGCCCAGGATGTGGGAGGAAACAAAATTAAGTCACACAATTATTATCTCTCTAACTAAATATCACGCAATCAATTAGATGTGAAAGCCAACACTGCACCACTTCATAACATTCATTGCAATCATGCACATTGCTATAATTCCCTTCATCCTCGACCACATGAATGTGAGTAGAAAGCCCTAGCATTGTGCAGAGTTACAAACAAAAAGTGGGCCAGAACTCTTCTCAAGTACTTCAGGAAAGGTTTCGATTGGTAACCAGTATTCAAGACGTTTTAAATGAAAACTCAAAAGCTCTCACAAACTTTCACTCGGCCGGAGGCCATCTTGTAATTCTACGCTACATATTCAACAGTTATGGCAAAGAGGTAATTTAAAGATTATATAGGGTGAATAGAATGGTAAGTTCTTCAACAATTTTTGGCCATAGAAACTTTGCTATAATGAGAAGCACTGCAGCTGTTGATCAAGTGTGACATATTTTGAGAAAGGACTCCCTTCGAAGTAATATGCTTTGGATAATTTTCACCTCAAAACATTTGAATATGAGAAACGATTCATGCATGAGTCATTTCTTTTGCGAATGCTGCGGCCAGAGATGTGGTTGCTACCCGCTGTCACCTCGCTGAATGTGGATGGGTGTGATGTTCTCGTGAACAAATCCTAAAAGTATTTTGCTGTTTTCTCAGCAAGTAGACACTGTATTCAGTTGAAACTTTCACATGTGTCTTTGGTTGTATCTTTCTTTATACAACCTATGAATCAGCGTAATATGTTGACAAAAACCAATCTATGACCCTACATTTTAAAGACCGCAACAAATAAATTACGCAAAATATCAAAGGCGGCCCAATGAAGGAAAAAAAGAGAACACTTTAGTCCCAGCGGCAGTTGCTATGGTCTTTTACGTTGATTTAATCCTTCAAAATAATGCCCAATAACCACTGTCCGCACAACTATGTGCAAATTAATTACATTTAGAATTTAATAAAGCGCACTGGATGAGCAATGCATACAGCGGTCGGTTACGAATCCAAATATTAACGCAATCTTAGAAGAACTTAAACCACTTTAAAACATATTGTCTGTATTACTCCCCGTTCTTCTTAATTAACATTGTCTGTAGAAAAAGGAGTTGCCCCTTTAATCCCTGGTTTGCTACCGGAAGTAACCTTTAAGTGGTGGACATTTTAATTAAACCCCAAACTTATTGATTTTCAAGTATTTTGAGTATAGGCCGCTATTCTGTTTGAAGTGGTAACCAAACATGTTGCATGGAGTAAGTGAGATTGTCACAGGCTCATAAAATTATTATCTAATCAATCTAGAAGAAAAAAATTACTAGATAAATAGAAAATATTTGCGTAAGATAACGATACACTAATAAGGTGGGCTTATTATTTTTTATCAATTTTCGCAATTTACAAGTTCGAAATCTAGAGGTATGTCGAAGTGGAGCGTGGACTCAAGCCTATTGTTGCTGGTCAGCAGAGTGTTGGTTCGAGTCCTGGTCTTGTCACACTTGTGTTATTATTGCTTCGCACTTCGGATGGGACGTAAAGCCGTTGGACCCGTGTGTTTTGTAATAATGCACATACAAGAACCAAGTTTTCTGGTATGATTAGCTGCAGGTTGCGCCATAGCACATATATTGGTGCTATATAAATGGATGGATCTTATAATTTGAATATAGCTCCACATACACACTAGAACAAAAAAATACCCAACGCTTTTTGACACTAAGAACTACTTCTAAATATGAACATTTGTAATGGAGGTGTTCTCAGAGATCCGCATTTGGAAATAACTGCTTTTTGTGTTCCTCATTTTGAGTCAAATCAGATCCAACAGCTCAGATCAAGCAGCTGAAACAGCATGATTTATCCCGGTCTAATATTAACTAGGCTTTTACAAACAAAACCCACCCCAAAAGTTGTAAAAATGCTTAATATAATGAAAAGGCAATAAAGACATGTGCTACCGCGGCGTCCAAAATGAGTGTAATATGTCAGAAAGACGCAAGACGTAGGCATAAATCCCCCACTGGGAGTTTTTACCCCTATTGATTTTTTTCTCCTCCGGTGAAGGATTTGAGTAAAGCAGGCTTTGTAGGTAAAACCTTCTATTAACTTGACCGCGAGCAATCGATGCACAGACTGCCCATTTTCACACATTTATTCATAATTAATAAGCTCTCATAAAAGGGGGTGATGTATATTTAGAATATTTCTTACCAACGGAAGAATTCAAACGTACATTCATTTACTTTCATCTTAAAGGTAAAAGGGTCATTGTTTTGTTTTTGTCAATGACTGCTTATTTTTAGGCAAAATTATAAAGAAGGATACAATAAACCATATCAAAATCGAAAAAGGAGAAGAAAAATTCGACCCCAAATTTTAACAAAATGGTGCGCACCCAAAAATGCGCAGGGATTTTTTTTGCTTGAATTAACTTAACTTAACTTAACTTAAATGCATTTATAAAGCGCTTTAACACTGTTTCAAAGCGCTGTACAGTTAAGAAAAACATTAAAATGCAGGACTAAAAAAAACATGAGAAAAATAGCAATATTTTTTTTTTTTTTTAAATACACAACAATTTGGCTTTTGAAAAAAACAGCTCCCCCGCTAGTTGTATTTTGTTCACATTCGCCCCCCCCCAAAAAAAAAAAAATGATTCTTGGTTATGGGCCTGCATCGACAATATATGAAACTACTCAATTTGATTGACGAAAATGTCATAAAATGCTTTAAAATGTTATTTAGTGCCATGACGGTTAACAGAGAATAAGACCCGTTTCGAAAGTTACAAAATCATTCTATATATTATAGTATTCTTTATCCCCGATGCAAATTTCCATCGGTAAAATTATTATTTGTTGAAACATAAAAATGACGCAGTTGATTTCAGGCGCCCGTTTGTATGCGTGCAAAGTACAGGCCTTTGTTTCGTACTACTGCACGGTGAATGTTGTAAAACATTAATCATTGTTGTGTCTTGCTATGACAACGAAGTCAACAAACTGACTAGCTAATAATCATATCAATATATTGTCTAGTCCATTGTAATGAATTATTATATTAAGCACATTAACGGCGACGTCTTGGGGATAAGCTGAGCTTGTCGGAAAAAAGAAAACGAAGGTATTCCTTGCAGCTTTATGGCGCTTCTGTTGGTTTAGAGACACTTATTATTAAGTCGCACGTCGAAGAAAACAGAAGCCATTTGCCGAATCTCATCATTTAAACAAAGGGTGTTGTTATTTGCAGATGATAATAAGATGCACTATTTTTAGCCCGTAAACATGATGAAAGCCCAGGTTCATACTTTACGCGAAATCGAATGAGATGTGAATTTTGGTGACGCAATAGTCAATATTGCGATTTTCCCCACTTATTGTGACGCAATTCTGATACACACAAAACTACTTACCATCTTGTTCGGGAAATGGAGCTATTCTTTTGCCGAAGTGAACCATACATCCCTTGACCGAGCATCTCCTGCTTGCGTGGCATGGTCTTAGGCACACCGTTGATACCATCAGGAAAAGCAACAGCCACGCCAACCCTGAAAAATCAGATTTACAGCAAAAACAAAAAGTTCAGTAGCAAATTTCTTTTAGACAAACTCATTCACAGCTCACTGATCGGGGTGGATTTCACAAAGAGTTAGGACTAGTCTTATCTCTAGTTAGGACTAGTTACTCGTACTAACTTGGGACTAGCCTTAAGTTTTCAATATCTCCTAGAAGACTGGTCCTAAGTTAGGACTAGTCCTAAGTTCTTTGTGAAATTGACTCCTGTGATATCATGTTTTTCCTGTATGTTGTGGAAACATTGTTCTAATTAAATATTTCCTGAGTCAACCCTTTTATTTTGCAACCACGCAGCAGACTTATTGATAAGTGTTTGTTGCCAGTTTATTCATGTTCTTCTTTAAAGCAAATTGGTAATTACTCATGATAATTGTTACCATAAACACTAATGAGCAATGGAGAGATGTTATTTTGATAGTATAAAACATTGTTGGAAACGGCCCCCTCTGAGGTAACTTAGTTTTCGAGAAAGAGGTAATGGTAAAAGACTTCAGGCCTGAAGCCTTTTTAAAGCATCTGAAACATGTGTGTTTTTCGTTCATTATTCTATTGCAACGATGACCAATCGAGTCAAAACTTGCACAGATTTTTTTTTTTTATGTTGGGATACACCTAGTGAGAGATCTGGTCTTTGACAATTACCAAAGGTGAACACCTTCAAAGTAATGAACATAGAATATCCAAACATACAAAAACAAAGAACCAAAAAACAATCTATCAAACGCAATATCTTTACGCCCTCTCAGCAAGTCATATCCATTCATTTATTGCAAACCGAAGTTGATAAATTCATGACATCTGATTTCACACCCAACATGATATGGATATAGAAACATGCTATTAATACTGACAGCCCACTCGAACAGATTCATGAATCGCTTAAAACCAATAATATCAACTTTCAAATTACCACGAGGCGATCCAGCCATTGATTTCACTCCCTCATGTGGAGTTTAGATGCCAGTGTGAAATAGATTATAAAACGTGAATGTCGTTTATATTATCAACTCAAATTGTCTTGAAATCATATTAGCTCTACATCAGTGACGAATTATTGATCTATAACAGCCTAAACTCCATCTTTCCGGACTTTTGTTTAAAGGCCTTAATCGACAGCTCCTTCGGAGGACCCCGGTCAATAGTTTAGCTTCCGAGCGGTGAGTGACAAAACCTAGGAGTGCCTCGCGAGCGCTGCGCCCCCCTTCAAAAACGGGGAAAAAATTGCCGTGACGAACGAACACTAATCAAGGGCAATATTTTGCTCGGGGATCGATTGGTTAGGGTTTGTACTGTGAAACTCACAACAGAATAAAAATCCATTAAAAGCAAATGGCGGCATTATTATCCCCTGTGGTGACGTCAGAAGGGGTAAGTGACCATTGCACGCTAATAAGTCTTCTCTTACTAATTAAACAAGGACCAACTTTCCAATTGTACACAAATTGAAACTAAAAACACATAGCAAAACCGTTCAAAGCAAAAACGTACAATATGTTTTTATGACTGATTTATTATTGTCGAATATCTTTGTCAATAAATTGTCAAACAATCCCACGGGGCATTGATTAATTATATTGATAAGTCTTGAAACTTCAAAAGATATGGACCTTTGCATGAACATGATAAGCGATTTGATTATCTGCAAACCACTGATCGTTAAAGTTGTCTAGACTGGTATGACGACAACTTCAAAAAGAAGGAGGAACCCTACCCCCAATATCAAAAAAACTTTCAACCACGTTTCAGAAAGGTGTCGAGATGACTGAAACACTCAGACACTGAAATTTGATTTTGACCAATTAGCACAAAATGGAAATTGGTATGGTCCCCCATTAGACTTTTAACCCACTTTTAACATTTCGATCAACCTATATGAGGGTACAGAGTTTTATTTGATCTTGCTTTCTTTTGAAACTTGTGCTTTTGTCAATTTTAACTCCCCATTTTTTGCAGTGTGGTATGTCTGCCAAAATCTTCCAATTGCCTGGATTGCAAACATTTTCTCCTATAAATACAACAACGAAACATGTTGCAACCAGCATGCATATATCCACATCATTTTGTTATAACAAAAAGGCAATTTAGCATTAAGTACACGACACTACCCACTCCCACCTCCAACGTCCTTCACCCTTTACAGTCGAATTAACTGGGTTAATTAAGTAACCGAGCACACTCAATTATTATTCATAACGAACACAAGGGAGTCATTTTACAGCCCCTTCCGGTCAGACAAAATAAGTATTGACGAGAACCTTTTGTTTGGCGAGATTATGTTTTCCCTTCTTAGCCTATATTTCTTCTCCGTACCACTTTGGATGGATAACGTTTTCATCGATGATGAGGGTCCTCGTGCGTGGAGTGAGCTGTTTTATAAAAGCCGCGCAAATTCTTGCTGAAAGAGCTCATTGTATACGCCGAGAGACGAAGATACAACACAAAAAGAAGAAGAAACCCCAGGAATATTGCCTCGTAAAGATGTAGACTGTAATTCACTCTTTTCGATTGAAACTAGGGACACAATCATCTACAGTTGTCACTATAGTTCCAATTTGTATAGTGATTTTCAAACTTATAATGAGAGAAGTTTTATAGGGTCGACACATCAGGCCACTAACTTTTGCATTTGCACCATAGGTCATCTTTTGTTGTTTGCCACAGCTAATTCTATTTTCTCACTTTATGTGAATATGAGGCAACGTGGGATGATAGGTTTTATGAAAGTTTTGCAAATCAATTTACTTATTGCTTCCTATTTTTGTTATCGTTTAAATACATTTATCCTATGTCTATGGGATTTGATGTGGCAGGCATTACATGCTGAGGCATCAAAGTTAATTTGGATGCGGTATGTGTATACATGCTAGGTAGATTATGTTCTTTTGGAAATGTTTTATTTACAACCGCCGAGTAGATTATTCGGAATTATGTCTGTAACATGAAAAATGGTCCCCATGGGTATGATTTCTTTCAATGTTATTTTACTTTTTCATAAAACATTAATCAATTAGTCACAAGAATACATCATAAATTGTCTCAAACTGCATGAACCATCTCGACCTAAAATCCAGTTTGGATCCTTTCCGTTTAAAGCCATTGGACACTTTAGGTAAGCAGTATTGTCCAAGGCCCACACTTTGTGTATCACAACTTCTATTTAAAATAACAAACCTGTAGAAATTTAGGCTCAATCGGTCATCGGAGTCGGGAGAAAATAACGGGAAAACCCACCCTTGTTACAGCACGTTTCACCGTGTCATGACATGTGTTTAAAATAAATCCGTAATTCTCGATATCGAGAATTGATATTGTTTTAATGTTTTCTCAAAAAGTAAAGCATTTCATGGAATAACATTTCAAGAGAAGTCTTTCACCGTTACCTTCTGTAAACCCTGCAAGTTATTTGTAAATCTGTAAACTTTTTTTTCGTTCTGAACCGAAAGTGTCCTATGGCTTTAAACCAAGAAATCACAACATTGTCATATACAACAAAACATTCGCAGTCTTTGCTGCATACACACATTAAAATGGCTAGCTCAATATTGTACAATATTAAAAAAAACTACTTATCAGTTGTATTTTCCCGTTTTCTGGTTCACTTATTGTCAGCGCTGTGGTTTTGTTGACAAAGTAGAGCGTGAATTGCTTCGTATAATAGTATTGCATTTTTGTACCAACCTGGCTTACAGATTTCTTGTAATATTTTACGTATTTTTTTAAGTACTGGTGAAAAACATAGAAAGTATATTGTTCGTTCTCCTCCGAGACATGAAAACAGCTAAAAGATAAACACCATTGTACCCCCATCTCTTAACGTAAACCTCTTTGGAAATATTTATCTTTATACAACCTAAGACCCACCATATTTATATATATCACAAATCAAGCCGTGGACAAAAGACAGAGAGCAGTGCTTCATGAGGAGGAAAGTAAATTGACAATAGGAGGTGAACTTGTCCTTGGAAATGCTTGGGGTTTTGTTACGTAGTGTGGAATCGTTGAAGTTTGCAAAGCAAATACGCATCGCAAATTTGTCTATGTTGAGAACATTTTTGTCGAATGTTTTGAAATGGGCTTAAAATAAAACTTTGATATGCTGCACATTGAAAGACATTAGTAATGCCATACCTGGCGAACCGTGTGTTTTTAATTCTGAATCATTTCCCCATCATTTTGAAAAAAATCCTCATTTTTATATCTGAAAGAAGCAATGGCGCAAAGGTGTAAGCAAAGTGACATACGTGTCAGGACTGGGACTCGAACCCACACCCCTCTGATCAGAAACACCAGAGTTTAAGTCCAGTGTAATATTGGTTAAGAAACCAGCAATACACCGTAGCTAAATATTTCAATAATTGGTATTGAAAAGTTATGGTGCTCTAGAAGTGCTATCCAACTTCTTGAGATCCTGAGATAATTTACTGTAGGATGACAACATCAAGAACGTAAGATGTCGTCATCCCGAGGATATCTCTTGGTGGCGTCATCCTAAAAGTAGAATTATGTCTTCCAAAGATAAGCTATTTTGGTATCTCGCATTTTTCAATATTTTATCAGGATTTATCTCAAGAAGTCAACATCTTATTTCAGGATGTCGTCATCCTGGTATACATCATCTTAGGATGTCGTCATCTAACGTTGATGATGTCATCATCCTGCAGTCAATTATCTTATGATTTGAACATGTCGAGTGGCACTTCCAGAGCTCCGTAGAAATTACTCGAAGGATTCTTCTCCCAAAGAATATTCGTGAAACTCAATTTCTCGAAACACACAATGACTTTATAGAAACCCGCATTAAGGCTGGGTTTTTTTTAATATACCAAAATTACGGAGTCTTAACGAAACTAATATTCCTTATGCCTCTCTCAATATTACCCACTTAAGTTTATTTTTAGCCCATCTGTGCTCTACCGATGGGTAATATCATATTTTAATTTCATTCATCCCAGGCTAATTAATTATGTTATTTCTCCAAGAAACCATTGAGCAAGGACACACACAAACGTCAATATAGTGCGTTGCTGTCTTACGTATAGAAATATATTCAAGGGAATAAGAAAGGAGTTGGTTTCAACGATTAAAGGCTCTGGACACTATTGGTAATTACTCAAAATACTTGTCAGCATAAAAACCTTGGTAACGAGCAACGGAGCTGTTGATTGAATAAAACATTGTGAGAAACGGCTCCCTCTGATCATGCTCTGAAGTAACGTATTTTTTTTTTTTTGGAGAAAGAGGTACTTTCTCACTCAAATAATAAAAGATTTCAGCTGAAGCCTTTATCTGAAAGCACACAAAGTAATGCAACAAGGGTGTTTTTTCTTTCATTATTCTCTTGCAAATTCGATGACCAACTGAACCCAAAATTTCACAGGTTTTGTAATTTTGTGCATTATGTTGCGAGAATACTGGTCTTTGGCAATTACCAAACGTGTCCAGTGCCTTTAAGTGTTCTATTGTTTCATTCAGCGGAATAGGCAGGTGTATTCTCTTAAAAATGTGCTACATTTGTTTTGTCTTGTAATGATTGAACCATCGTACACACTATTAACTTGGACATTTTAAATAATAAAGTGTCAACACTTATAGGGGGATCCGTCTCAAGTATAGGCGATACACCGAGCTTTTATTTATAAGTCATTTACACTCAAAAGGGGGTTTCCTTGTTGAGTAAATTGACATGGCCGTAAGCAAACTTCACAACCAACAAAGCAGTGATAACGAAGGCGCATTTTTTTCACCTGCGCCAAATGAAAGCAGGGCTGCGTCGCCTGCTAAGTCGGTTCGGACGACTAGGGTGTGTTGAGAGGTGGGGGGGGGGGGGGGGGCAGGCAGGTTCAAAAGATCAACCAGCGTCAGGTTTTTCGTTATAGAAGTTCGATTACACAATTATTACAACCCGTTTTGCTAACAGTTTTGATTCAAAAAGAATTGAAGAAATGTACGGTGATTCGGGGAAGATTTTGCTGCAGAAGAATTCGAGTTTGTGATGTCCTGCTAAGACTAAATAGGATGTATTTGTATTCTGATTCCGAGGTTTATTCAAACGGCCCTACTTTTAAAGGCCTATATTTAAAGGATCCATGTAAACTAGAAAAAAACAAAAACCAAGAACATTTGTTTGTATATATTCTTTATTTCTTAACTGCGACCCTTTTGTTTATAATCCTCTCCCGGCCTCCCCCATCTTCGAAACTTCCAATATGACAATTACGTAGGGCGTATGATTCACAGTAAAAGCATAGTCATCAAACATAAAAATCAAGAAATGCTCTTGTTGTCTTGTTCTTTTTCAACCACAAGCCAAAATCCCGACATAGATGTCTTTTTGCACTGTTCAAACAGCATGTACATGACACCATCATATACTTTAGAGTTAAATTTATTGGTGTTTATGTCCCTAGACTTAAAAGTACGCTTAATTGTGGGAGACTTGGATCGCGTGTCACTGGCTGTTATATACAGACCTCACCGTGAATCACCCAACACAAAATAGAGAGCCGGTTAAATTACAGGGTTCGACTCACTCCATTCAAGAAAAGGAAAGTACTATGAGTTTAAAGGCACTGGACACTATTGGTAATTTTCAAAGACCTGTATTCTCACTTGGTGTATCCCAACACCCATGTTGCACATGTTCGTGTGCTTTCAGATGCTTAATAAACGCTTCAGGCCTGACGTCTCATATTTGAGTGACAAGTTACCTCTTTCTTACCAAATAAGTTGTATGCTAACATTAACGAGTAATTTGAGTAAATACCAAATGTGTCCAGTGCCTTTAACGCAAGACCATTCTTAGCTTTGAGTTACTGACACGTCTGTTGTGACCGTTGTCGATATATCAACTTTCCGTGAAACGCAAAACCCTCCGAAAGGAAGGGTCGTTTCACAAACCCCGAAACAATGTTTGATTCTCGCATTGACGTGAAGAGGAAGTGGGTTTAACTTACCTGTAATTTACGTTTGTGAAAAAGTAAAATGAATGAAGGACCTATTTGAATTGGTAAACTCAGCAAATTTCAATGACCAGTCTTCTCACTCAATGTATCTCAACATTAGCATAAAATAACAAACCTGTGAAAATTTGAGCTCAGTCGGACATCGAATTTACGAGATAATAATGAAAGAAAAAAAAACACCCTTGTCACACGTAGTTGTGTGTGTTTAGATGGTTGATTTCGAGACCTCAAGTTCTAAATCTGAGGTCTCGAAATCAAATTCGTGGAAAATTACTTCTTTCTCGAAAACTATGGCACTTGAGAGGGAGCCGTTTCTCACAATGTTTTATACCATCAACCTCTCCCCATTACTCGTCACTAAGAAAGGATTTATGCTAATAATTATTTTGAGTAATTACCAGTATAGTGTCCACTGCCTTTAATAAATGGTTTCAAACGCTTTCTATAGACCAACTCGCCTGATCCGAGGCAACGCGTGCCTTTAATACTCGCTATGCTGACGTTATACTTAAATTGGACTTGCCTGCAAAAACTCAGATTAAAATTTCCTATTTGAGATGTGGACATTACCCATTTGAGTATTTTGCCTTTTAGTTCTTTAAATACTGTATTTATAAAAGTTTATAGGCCTCATAATTATTTTGTGTTTTTGGTATCTGTTTGTTTGGAATGTTTAAAACACAAGCAAAGTACGATACAATTTTACTTGATGCAGTGTTAATACTATACTTATAGAACAAATAAACACTGTGTGGAATTTAACATTCAGTTCTTGTTCTGCCACAACTCGCTGCTTTAAAGCCTTTACCCAGATAGTATTTTTGTCAAATTAAGTTATCTTGAATGAACTCTGGAAATCAGTTGAGAGCATTCGAACGAGAATTTAGCCCGAGGTAGTATATAACACTGTGGCTTCTCATTCTACTGATTAACGTAAACCTCAAATCCCTATGTGTTAAAATGAAAAAATTGTCAAGCTCCATCTCTGCAAAACCGGCCAAACTTTATTCGATCGTTGGAAAAAGACTTGTTACTAGTCCCCCTGCACGGTTGACTTTTGACCGGCTGACTTTATACACTGCGTTATGTTAAACCACAGCGCGAACCGAACAGTGGGAACTGGAGACAAGTCTAACGGCAATAAACGTGTTGCAATTTGATTGTTCCGTGGCCTTAAAATAGAATACTAAATAATCGATGTTTCCTCAACCAACCTTCGGTCCCAGAGAAGACCGATTATTAACCAATTTACGCGGAAAATAAAGACGAGTGAGGTTCTGGAAAGAAAGGAAATTATCCCTCGCACAGGGGAAAAGAAGCATCACAGTTGATCAACCCCCAAGGAAGAAACAATGTTTGGGTGTCATTATTAAATGAAACGATCTGAGCAAGTTAACGATTTTTCCTAAACGAGGAAGAAGGGCCATGACTTTAGGATCCGAGCGGCGGACTGATCGACCTGAGAGTAGTAAGCCTTGGGGACAATAAACCTATATTTTTCTCAACCCCAGAAAATTAATGTTCCATAAGAGCAGGTTTATCCCGTTACATGATTTTGAAAAAAAAACATCCAACAAAAAAGCATGCTTGTGTAGTTTCCAAACTACTCTTCAACAAAAACAAAACAGAACATTGGGTCTATACCATAAAAACTACGACGAGATTACCACCAGTGACGTCAGTTAAAGGTAGTGGACACTATTGGTAACTGTCGAAGACTAGCCTTCACAGTTAGTGTATCTCAACAAAATTATGCATAAAATAACATACTGTCAAAATTTGAGCTCAATCGGTCATCGAACTTGCGAGAAAATAATGAAAGAAAAAAACACCCTTGTCACACAAAATTGTGTGCATTTAGATGGTTGATTTCGAGACCTCAAGTTCTAAACCTGAGGTCTCGAAATCAAATTCGTGAGAAATTACTTCTTTCTCGAAAACTATGGCACTTCAGATGGAGCCGTTTCTCACAATGTTTTATACCATCAACCTCTGCCCATTACTCGTCACCAAGAAAGGTTTTATGCTCATAAATATTTTGAGTAACTACCAATAGTGTCCACTGCCTTTAAAACAAATCCGACTTTCGCTATAGCAGCGGTGTAGTGGTGTGGGCCTAACTTGGTTCTCGAACTCAAATACGTCAAGTTTACTCATTTTCCCCGTACTCGTCCTGTACTCGTACGAAATCTCATGTGACTTTCACAGTCATTTATAGAAGTTTGTGATATTTTTAAAGAACATTTCAGGTTGCTTACTACGATTGAGATTTTGTACAATTGTAATATTTTGGGTCTCCATTTGAGACTGAGCAGGTTATTAATTGCCTATTTTGTTTCCTTTACACGTCAAAGTAATGTTGTTAGCAAAGGCTCCCGATAATACCAGACAATACGTCAGAAGCTTTCAAAGTAAACACATAAAAATACTAATTATTTATAAACAACTGAGGTAAACAAAATAATGATTCCTTATGATTTCTAAGATATCCCATCGCTCAAACTGCGTCATTTCATTATTGTTGTACCTGATGTCTGGGATATAGAAAACACAAAACCCACACATAATAATTGTCTTTATCTTCAATCTTTAATTTTGATCCGTGTGTTTGCTCTTTCTTAATTAATGATCCTCACATCGTATACAATACATAGATATGCTAAAAGTCAATATCGTCACAAGATGATATTTCGAAAATCACAACAGACACAAACACCCTTTTCTGTGTAGATTGCAACGGGTAGTGACGCTATACCCCAAAGGGCAAACAGGCCCCGGGAGGAACCAGACATGAAGATGACATGAGATCTAGCTAAGATTTCTCACGACGACTATCAATTAAGGGCATTATTAACACTCTAGCCTGGGGAGATATGATGGGGTATCTTGCAGCACAGATAGATAGAGAAAAAAAAGAGTGAATAAAGGTAGAGCGGGGAAAATAATAAATCTAGACGTGTAATATGAAATGAATATTGACTGATTTCATTATTGTCTTTGTGTGACTTGATGATTTCAACTCTTTTTTGTGTGCATGTGAGACAAGATCACATTTGGTAAAATGATAGAGAAAAAGAAATATTGGAAAATATAGATTGAGACTGATATTGGAGTATAGGTGAAATACCAGTTCGGTTTATCCTCAAGGTTTCATTCAAGCTCTTAAGATAAACTGTTTCTGAATTTATTTGTTTAAAGTATTATACAAAATTGTTGTAAGAATTTGGCGAAACTTGGTTTTAAAAGGTTTCAAAGGTGCGGAGTTTAGGACTCTTTTCTCTGCACACAGATATCACTGTAGTATAATACGAAAGTGTAAGGCCGCCAGGGCCAAGTTAAGGCTATAGTTTTTCAGCTTTCCAAAAAATAAATGGCCACAAATACTTACTTGGTAATAAGCACAGCTGCTGTTGATATTATTTTGAGAAAGGATTCCCTTCAAAGAAGTATGGTTTGGATTTATTTTTAATAGTTTGGAAGTTAATCATTTGATTCTGAGACACGATTCATGCATAAATAATTTCTCAGTGATGCGTTTGGTTCCGGCTGTCACCTCGATTAACGAGGATAGGTTTCGATCTTTTTGTGAAAACACCTTAGAATTTTGTTTGCGTTTTTCTCAGGAGGTAGACACTTTATTTGATAAATGTTTCATTTTTTTTTATTTATTCAAGTCGCTGGACACACAAGGCCCGAAGGCCACTTCAAGGTGTGGGCTACAATCAACTATTTTTCAAGGGGCCGTTGACACCTACTCCTGGGGCTGAAACAGGGTTACCCCAGTCCACGGATGTAGGCTTCGGTACCATTCTTCAGAAGCTCGGCTGGTAGAGCGGATAGCACCACCTCCTCAACTTTAGGAAGCAATCATGGTTAAGTGATTGCTTTAAAAGGACACAAGTGTCACGACCGGGACTCGAACCCACACTAAACTAATCAAACCCTACAGCTTGAATCCGGTGCTCTTACCACTAGGCAATGACATGCCATAAAATGACACTGTCTTTGGCAGAAACTTTCACATGTGACTACTATTATTTCCTTCGTAACAATTTTGTAAAAAATCGGTACTAAATTTACGAAAAACAATTGACGAAAAAACAATCTATGACCCTAACGTATATTGGTTTTAGTTGGCAGGAATTGGTTCCAAACATCATGTTTGCAGTATTACGGACTTAAAGAAGGCTTCAAACGGGGTTGTGTGTGTGGCCAGTCATGCTTTTTGTTTACTTTAAGAATGAATTGTGTATATTTTAAGTGACAACAATTAAGGAAGTCAAGCGGAAGCCTCTTTATTCTGTGTTAGACCGTGCAAGGTTTGCCGCACCAAAATCCATTAATTAACAGCACTATAGAGCCTGAGTTAAAAACAAAAACTATAGGTCCTGTATTTCGAAAACTCTTATTAGGCATACACTACTGGTAATTACCCAACATAATTGTTAGCATGCATGGTAACGAGCAATGGAGAGCTGTTAATATTATAGAACATTGTGAGAAACGGCTCATTCTGCAATAATGTAGTTTTAAAGAAAGAGGTAATTTCTCACTCAAATAATAAAATACTTCCTCAGCTGAAGCCCTTTATCCTGCATCTAAAAGCACACACAGTGATGCAACTGAGGTATTTTTCTTCCATTACTCTCTTGCAACTTCGGTGACCAATATTATCGAGCCCAAATATACTTATTATTTTAAGCATATGTTGAGATACACCAGGTGCGAATACTGGTCTCTGACAATTACCAATAGTGTCCGGTGCCTTTAAGTCAAGCTCCCACGAAGAAGAAGTAATAAAGTGCTAGTACCATTGGTTGAGACCGGAGTCAACTCACTGGCAAATACTACTTACTGGGGAAATATCCGTTGAATTACCCGCGTGAAGTCCTAAGATAACAAGGCGTTACGGGTCAAATGAAGTCGCTTCGGGCAGGTCTCGAAAATAAGCAGCGATTTCGAAAGAGAAGAAGTGAGGGGCTGATGTTTTGGTAACGAAGCCTTCACTTGACCCATTAATAAAAAAAAATGTTTTTTTGAAACTGAACTATTAGTTTGCAAGTGAACTATTAGCTCAAAATGAAATCACGTACTGACTTTACAGTAAACAAATTCTGTCGTTCTTATGTCAACGTCAATTTAAAAGGTGAAAATTATGTCCATGTCTCGAAAATAATCAGCGATTGCAAAAGATAAGGTGAACGGGGCTTATATTTCAGTAACAAAGACATTAAATAATGGTATATTTGCAAGTGAGCTAGCAATTGAAACTCAAAATGAAATACAAATTGTGCTGTTGCTGTGGCAACGCCAATTCAAAACCACAACAATTATACATGTATTTTTGCGATAGAAATAATGGTGCACGGACTCGATGCTTTTGTAACTATAAACCTCCTTAATACAGTAAATATAGTAAAGTCAAAAACAAAACATGTAGGGGCATATCAATGTCACATTTCGCCAAGTCATTTCGTTTCAATCTTTATAATCGAATAAAGCATATTTTAATCACTGACCTTAAGGAGGACGAACGTTTCAAATGAAACACTCATGTTTAAAGAAAACAATTAAAAAAAACATCCGTACGGCCTATCAATGTCACATTTCGACAAGACATTTCTTGCTATAAGTATTGCTTAAAGCTTTGCATGGTATGGATAAATAGAAGAAGAAATATATAAATAAAGAGTAACATTTCGGGTACAACCATGTGTTAGTCTCTTTTGTGGAAGTGTTGGCTCTGAAGAGAGCCGGTGTGCTCTGCAAAGAGATTTACGCATGGTTGTACGCAAGTTTACTATTCATATATAGTTTCTTCCTATTTATTCCTCTGTTGGTAAATACTTAAAACAAAAGGAGTAACTCACCGTTATTTGTCTTTCCTGGCACCACAGCCATGTTTCTGTATTTTGGGATGATCGGGTACGATCTCACTTCAATCAGCCTCTCTAAGGTGTTCCTCGCTTACTGTCTTGAACTTGCACACTCGAGTATATAAGCAAAGACGAGCCTCAGTCAGGTTGCGCACTGTCCTTGCGTTAACGTTGAAATGTGAATCAGCGAATGTGATCTGTATTCATTGCACACGAAAGGGAGGGAAACAAACCACAGTTTTTATCGGTGTGAACAACTCTTAAGAATCCACGTCATCGAAGCTTGTAAAAGAAGATGAAAGTCAGTTCTTGGTAAACACAGGTACTAGGGAATTTGTGAGTGTCAGTAGTCGTTACGATTCAACACAAATAACGACTTCACAAATACCTACTGGGGAGATGCACGCACAGTAGTCATTAAGGAACGGTATAGTGGGTTACACCAATATATAAATATGATAATGAAAACCAGGCCTAAAGGTATAATTTGATTCACTGTCTGTGATTCAATACTTAATGCTAATATAAATGAATATTGTGATCTCATTTCGTTATTAAAGGATCAGTTAATGAAATTTTAATCAGTATTATTTTATATTCCTCAAAAAGACGGGTATAAAGGGTATTATTACGAGTGACTTGAAGCGTGCAAAAGTTAAAACAGCTTTTTGATATAATTTGTTTTATTTGATTTACGATGAATTTCATTAAAACTTTCATTACATAAAGTACCATTAAGTATCCACTATTAAATTCAACATCTCACCATTTCTTGCAAACACGAAAAACAAATAACGAAAGGTACAACCGTAATTTGTGAAAGTTAAACTTTCTCGAATTTCGTTATCGTCGACATGGCCCACCCAAAAGGTCATCTGGTGTTAACAATGCGTGCATAAACATTGATTGTTGGCCAATCAGCGTTAAGGAATCGAAATGCGTCATGAATAAATTTATCATTCATGCACATGTATACTTCGTAGAGGTTAATGACGAGTGACATGGATTAGCAATTGTTCATTTATTGAAAATTGCCAGAGTGTTCTTTACCTCTAAACCGCAATGAATAATGAATAAGTAAATATAAATAACTTAACCGCAATGAATAATGAATAAGTAAATTAAATTAAAGGACAGCAGTTTTTCGTTGGGAGCTTGTCAGAAAGTATACTCTACGGAAATTATTAGAAAGTAATGTATATTGCTTCGGAATATGCTGTAAAAAAAATAGTATACAAAATCAAATGAGCATATCTCAAGTAATAAATCACAGGGGAAACTGACTGGTAAATGTATTGACAAATTAATAGGGAGACCGCCCGCAAAGGACATGATACCTAAGTTGGTAGAGCGCCGGCGCGTTAATCCGGAGGTCGTTGGTTCACATGTAACGTGTTTTGTTATCACTACTCACGTGTCTATAAGGTCTAACAGGGCTGTCGCATAATATTTATGCATGAGGTACGTCACAATGCTAACTCAAAACGAGGCGATGGGCGCAGGCACTGCAAGTGATGATGGGGAACGTGCGCCCATAGCCTCATTTTGGGTAGGAATTATGACGTCATGCAAAGTATTAAGAGAGGCGTACAGCCTGAACGCCTAGCCTAGGGTTCAATCGCAGTACGTAAGTAAGCTGAGCACAACCAAACTTTGCTTACCAACGATATGGTTACCGACTAAAATACCCATGTCAAAATGTACAATGTGACCGGTATCCTGTCCATATCTGCTTAGCATGAAATCTTTAAGCAATATTTTCTTCTTAAACAGCTCTATGACAAAGTCATGCCCAGATCGTGTGCCATGGTGCCGGGGCCGTCTGGTTCTGGGATTGGGTAACATTTAGGCTGGGGATTAAAGACACTGGACACTATTGGTAATTGTCAAGACCAGTCTTCCCACTTAGTGTATCTTAACATATGCATAAAATAACCAACCTGTGAAAGTTTGAGCTCAATTGGTCGTCGAAGTTGCTAGATAATAATGAAAGAAAAAACACCCTTGTCACACGAAGTTGTGTGCGTTTAGATGGTTGATTTCGAGACCTCAAATTCTAAATCTGAGGTCTCGAAATTAAATTTGTGGAAAATAACTTCTTCCTCGAAAACTATGTCACTTCAGAGGGAGCCGTTTCTCACACGTTTTATTCTATCAACCTCTACCCATTACTTGTCACCAAGTGAGGTTTTATGGCAATAATTTTTTTCTTTAAAAGTTGTTGGTTACAGTCGTAGGCACTGCACATACGTTTTATAACATTATTTTTTCTCAGATGATTCAGGGAAAACATAAACTGTCAAAAAGCCTCATGGTTTTATGGCCACTGGGCTGCCATATTTTAAAATATTTTGGCGAATTTCCAGGTAGTTATAAATTAAGAGTTAAGTTTCTAATGAATTCAAAATAGCACAGGCGCGAAAATGCATGTGGAATTTTCATTCCTGGAACCGGCAGCCGATGTGGTCCGAGCTCAAATCTGATAAAAGCGTGCTAAACACACCCGGAGCCTTTTTTTATGGCGTGACATCATCAAAATGACGTCAGTTAATTTGCATAATGAGGTCACTGTCCTAAGCATTTCACCACGTCAAATTATAAAATTGTACCCATCACCCCTTCTACATAATGACCTACAAAAGCTATAGGGGTGAAACTAAAGAGTTTGATCCGGATCGACCGAGAGGGGGGTTGAGTTGTCTGCGGGTGTTGCATGCAGCGAATTCCTAATTAAATCTAGGGGGATTAGCTATGAGATAGAGAGAGTGTGGGACGTTATCTAGATGCATAACTATGTGACGGCAGGCTAAATATGACTGTCATAGACCAGACTTGCTCTGTGATCTCTGCCGAGCAGCATCAACGTTTGATGCGCCAGTGGCAGGTTCAGGAGTAGGCCAAGTACCCCACTTCTCCAAAGAATAAAAACAAGAATGTGGAGGAATTACAGAGTGAGGAAAAGGTACATGCTATTACACTTTTTTGGCAGACGTCTGAGCGGGAAAACATGAATATTTTAAGTGAATTAAACAAGCGGTAACTGGTGGTTGAACCCCGCGTAACCCTGGAATACGTTAAAAATCACAACAACTTTAGAGTAGCCTCGAGTAACCGCCTGCTTAATTGTGCATTCTTTCTGAAGTTTAAGCTGCGCATTGATGTTTGTTTTACAAATCTGAACTTTATTGTGCCACACTCTCATCAATTTAAACACTTTCACCTTTTTACATTTGAACTTTGTCTATATACAATTGTAGGCCTACCTTTTGTGAATATTGCTTCTGATCGATTGTGATAATAACTAAATGAAACATGACCCTTGAACCTTAAAAATGAGGTTAAACTATGTTGATGAAAATGACCGGAACAAACTAATGACGGCATGACGGTCTGTCTCGTAGAAGTAGATGCATCTACTCAGCGGTAATAAGTTATGTTTGTTTAGACATTGTGGTTGGCGAGTTTGCACACGGATGCAACAAACTCTTTCAATCATTTCGACTGTCATAAACAAAACCAAAATCTACCATGATTGGTACTTCTTTATGTTCTGAGAAAAATCCTCCCCCGCGCCGCGCTTGTCCAAAATTTGAGACTTGATATCGATTCTTATATGATGGGCTCAACTCAAAGCAAAATATTAATAAATATATATTGCCAATAAATGATCACACAAAGTTTCCTATAGTCTAGAGTGTGAGACAGGTTTAATTGGGTTTGACCAGTGAGGGGCTCAGGCCATCCTTTGTAGTAGTTATAGATATGATCGGCTGATTTGACGAAGAGTAGACAGTTTTTATAATTTACTTCAACTCACAGAGGCAGATGGCCTGGGCTTGAGTGGTGCTCATGTCCATGAAGGTGTGTGGATATTACACACAATGTATATGTCTACACATAAATAATCCACAGATTTGCGAGTTCATTATACAGTATTAAGAAAACAAAACAAGTAAATTCCATGGTAATTGGTGAAAGCTCACTGACCAAACCTTAAATTGAAATTCGGGACAGCCAACATTTGATGATATGCAGTTTACCGTTGCTTTATCTGATTTAGCAATCAAGATAAAATGAGCCCCACAGAAACGTGAAAACAATTCTCATAGAAAAAAATAATCGCCTTTCATTGTTGTAGTTGTTTTCGTTTTTATATAGTTGTTGTTTTTCTAGGACAATGTTCACCTTTTTCAAACAAATTGTTTTGATTATGTGTTTTTGTTGAAAACAAAAAAGGATGGATCCGAATCTATCTTTCAATAAACAGCAATTTTATACCCAAAATTATATCGAGAGGTAGGCCTATCTGCAAAAAAAAAATAGTTAAAAAATCTGAAACAATTCTCAACCCCCACCTTGAGCTCTAACCCTAACCTTAACGATGCACCAACGTCAACCATCCCTGACCAAAGCTCACACCTTAAACCTTAAACCTGACCCTAGCTCTAACCCTAGCCTAAACCCTAGCTCTAATCCTTCCCTTAACCATAACCTGCCTCTTACCCCCAAGCCTTAACCGTAACCCCTGACCCTAACTCCGTCATGCTGGTATATCATTCCAAATGTGTATTAACTACTGTCTACCCATTGCTTTCCGTGTCCGATAAGAAAAACACCACCACTGAACTCAGTGGAATTCGAACCAATAACCACCGCATTGATAGAACACAATGTCTCACTATTAACCATTACTTGCTACCAACAGCACAATGGAAATTATGTATCACCAAAGTCCACCCACTTAAACGTGGTCTAAATAAACCATTCATTGCACTTAAAATAAGACACAGACCCAAGTACTCAAAAAGGTCTTCAATAATCAAATTACTTATTACTTTTTTTTTTACACACAGTCTTAAACCCCAGTCCATTATGATAATGTACCCAATAATAATACAGATGCTTTTGTACGTGGACTATAGACCATCATGAAATATGAATGCAACTCACTTTGCGAGCGGCATTTAATTAGCAGCACGTTAATTACATTGATTTTAATTGCCCCAAACCCAACTATTGATTTGTGTATTTTCGTTTTTGTTTTGATGTGGTTGCCGACAATTATTATTTTGGGCATTCACACAAGTTGTGGTAAGTTCCGGCGAACCATTGGTCATGTGAGTATGGAAAGAACTGTCCGTCGCGGTTTATAAAATTCAAACAAGTTGTCACCTAAAAGCAAACCGAAATAATAAAGAATCAATGAAGCATGGTTGTCATTATGACGTCTTAAAGGCAATGTTTACCTTGTGTTTGTTTTTTAACCTTTCGATTGTTTCAATCATATTTAAATGTATTTGTATACAGTAAAATTATTTAACCTGTGAGCATTTCATGTTTGAGATGTCGCCGAAACTCCGGAGCGAATAATGTCTACGCAGGAAGAATATTCCTTATTGGATTTCACAATCTGTAAAGCGTTACCGCAGTAACGCTTCTTATATTCAAATTAAGGGGAATAAAAAGTGATGTTTCTTTCCATAACCGTATAGTACTTCGAAGTGAAATGTTTCTCAAATTGCATTATACTACCCAAAGCTGCTGACTTCTTACCACGTAGTTTTTTTGCCAAAAACTTTCAGAGTAATTACCAAACGTTATACAGACCCTTTAAAATAGATTAGCTAAAATTTTGCCAATGTGTTCGATACACTGGCTTTATTTAACAATTTAACGTCATTGAATAATGAACAAATTCAAAATTAATTTCTCATCGAAAACCTTCATATAATAATTGTTTTCTTGTTTTAATGGCCTAGAAATTGAATTTGATATCTTTTTGACGAACTCGATTCTTAGAGCGATCGGTAACAAAGTGGGCTTTAACTTGAAAAATGAAAATGTAAACAGTCAAAAATTTCAAAAATGAAATAGACCCGGTCCTATTTTTAATAGCGGAATAGCTTCACCCTCTGGCTACGCAAGCCTTTTGAAATCGGTTGGGAGTATTACCATTGACATGGTGTCGCTCTAGCTATTAAGGCAAGTATAGACGTGATTCAAGCCTCTTGACCGCTCAGCCTGCGTACCCACTCGCCCAGTGGCGCTTTGCAGACACTGCGTGTAATAGCACGATCCAATCCCTATCATCACCGGACTTCTTGCCAGCCTTCTCCGTCTATTACAACGAAGAAGTAGCTAATGACTATGTAACGAAGAAGGGTACAAGAGTTAAAGGCACTGGACACTATTGGTGATTACTCGAGAAAAAAAAATTGTTAGCATAAAAACTTACTTGGTATAACGAGCAATGGCGAGCTGGTGATATTATAAAACATTGTGAGAAACGGCTCCCTCTGAAGTAACGTAGTTTTTGAGAAAGAGGCAATTTCTCACTGAAATATTAAAAGACCTCAGGCCTAAGCATCTGAAAGCACACACACAAAATTTCTACAAAAGTGTATTTTCTTTCATTAGTCTCGCAACGTCGATGACCAAAATGAGTAACATTTTACACAGATGTGTTATTTTGTGCATATGTTCGGATTCACAAAGCGAGAAAACTGGTCTTTGACAATTACCAAAAGGTGTCCAGACGTCGATTTCACCAAACTCTTCCTAACTTAAGATTAATCTTACGACTGTATAGAGTTAAGTTCCATAACCACAGATATAGGGACGCATTGAACCCATCCTATTAAGTTAGGACGAGTTACTCGTCCTCACTCGCGATAGGACTAATCCTAGCGTTTCGTGAAATCGGCTGCAGTGCCTTTAAAACTTGCCAAGCAAGACGCGCTCGAACAAAAAAAAAGTCACTAAGTATTGGCTTCTGTTGCTAGGGTCTAGCACGGCTCGTTGCAGACAGGGCCCGTATAGCGTGTCGCGTTGTTGGCTTGGTTTACTACTTCCGATCCAACCTTACCCACAGGCACGCACTTGATTGCCTGAGCGAACTACAGGCGTTTTCTTTTAACCACTACTGTATATAGAGCCACTCGAGTGTCTCGCTCTTATGCATCGAAGATGACTTGAAGGGATGGAGAGGGGAGATGAAAAAAAACTGTGTCAAGTTGTTCAGAAGCTCAAGGATAACGAACGGTGGGTTTGGAACAAGGGGTTCACGCAAACAAGCATGGTGCCCGCCAGTAATCCGGTGGTAATTACAGGATGGGTACACAGTGCTTGTTTTACGCTGTGTTCATTTAAACTTTAAAGGAAGAGAGAGTGCTATGCAAAGATGTCAGGTTCGGATGAAGTGGATTGGCAATAAAGATACAGGAAAAAACAAAAAACACAGTCCATATTTAATTTGTGTTCATCTCCATTAAGAAACAATGTGAAAGAAGGCCTGCCTTTAGATGACATTACAATAATGAAGTTGAATTACAGAACATCTACCAATTATAATAATAACAACAAATATCAACACAAAAATCACAGTCCGTTTTTATTTGTACACATTTCTATCAAGAAATAATGAGCAGGGAGGCCCATCTTTAAATGACATTAAAAAAAGTGAAAGTGAATTACATTTACTCTCATTTTGCTGTTAGATAGTTGATTGAATAATGGCGTGTTGAAAACCACGTTTTGTTTTTAGTTTTTAATGTAACGACCCCCGCAATGATTACGTCATCATACTCTCGTCATGAAATTTGCAGTTGTTTGGCTACCGGTCAAATTCATAAAACACATTAGACCATTCTGACTTAGTTCTTTACCAGAAAGTGAAGTAAATTCGAAACTCAAATGAGTTGTTCAACATACCTCCTAATTGTTGCCCGTGTGTTAATGTACCCGAACCGTAGCCCAAACCTAAATGTAGACCCAACCCTTATGTATGTAGGCCTAACTTTAGATAGAGTCGAAATCGGGGAGCCATCAGTTCGCGCGAGAGCAGTGAGTTCGCGCGAGAGCAGTGTTGTCGGGGGAGCACTATCTCAGCGCATGGGGCCGATTTAACGACTTGTCCACAAGTCTTAACTTTAGAATGAGTTTTTATTCACATTCATCCTAGATTTGTGGTTAATTTAAACGTGATTGGGGTTAGGATAAGAAACATTGTCGTTTAATTTTAGTATGAAAGGTAACTGGTTATGATATTCATACTTTCTATGAACCAATTTGTTTTGGTGTAAAACATTTCCCTCTGAAACAAAGTGACATTCGAAGCAAATAAAAAAACTTTGTCTGAAAGTCTTATAATCACCAAGAACACTTTCTGCGACTATTTTGTCAGCTGTCAGTATCCTTCCTTTAAATGTCGAACAAAAGTTCATTAGGGGAAGGTTCCTGAGTGGCAAAAATAAAGGGGCGCAGAGGATTTGTTAGCCAAAGTGACCTACATGTAGGGTGAACATACTAAAAGCCATGTAAGTTTAGCAAATAGAAAACAAGCTTGCACCTCCATGTTCGGCAACTATACTACCATCCGGGACAAACAACCTTCGACATCCACTGAGGAATATCATTTCCGTAAGTCAAGTTAATCCTATAGCACTGCAGCAACACCAGAGGGACAATGTCTTCATTATAACTGTCACTTGAACATGTTTTCGCACGAGTTAGGTAAGTCCATGTTGTTTGGTTAGAAAAAAGGGCGCGCAAAACGTTACTGTCGCGGTTTGGCAGAAATTAATTAGCTGTGGTGGTAACATTTCTCATTAATTTAACAATGTTTGACTGTAATGATGCAACATTAAATAACAGGGGCCTATTTCACAAAGCAATCAAATTCATCGCAAGACAAATTGTCAGTATCACCTTAGTGATTTGCATTGTGACATCACACTTTACTTGGCAACTACGATTGATTTGCAGTAAAGGATCATCTCTTTGTGAAATCTGCCCCTGACCACAGCTAGACCCAGGCTGTTTTCGCGGTTCAACTGGAGCATACAAATAAAACTTTTGTAATCAACAATCTCCTACCAGAGACATGTCACTCCGTTCAAGAAAACATCATGAGACCGAGCTTGTCAATTAAGGAATGTTTTCTAACGCCCGTCTCGTTGGGCCCAGTTTCCGGCAGCTCGTCGAAAGTGGTATTTAGACGAAGTCCCATTGCGTCGACCAAGCTAAGAGCCTGGTTTTTAGTCCCGTTAATAGCTTCAACAGTTTCCAGTAATAGAGCTTAACACCAACGCGGATAAATATTGTACATGCACAAGAGCAAGGGAGTTACTTAAAGGCACTGCAGCTGAATTCACGAAACGCTAGGATTAAACTTATCTCGAGTTTAGGACGAGTAACTCGTCCTTACTTAGGATGGGTTTAATGCGTCCCAACGTTTACGGATACATAACTTAACTCGTGCCAAGTCCTAAAGGTTAATCCTAAGTTAGGAAGAGTTTGGTGAAATCGCCGGCTGGACACCTTTGGTAATTGTCAAAGAACAGTATTCGCACTTGGTGTATCCCATCATTATGCATAAAATAACAAATCTGTGAAAATTTGGACTCAATTGGTAATCGAAGTTGCAAGAAAATCATGAAGGGAAAAAACACCATTGTGTTAATAATTTGAGTGAAAAAATACCTCTTTCTTTAAGCTACATTGATTTAGGGGGAGTCGTTTCTCACAATGTTTTATACTATCAACAGCTCTCCATTGCTCATTTTTTAAGTAAGTTTCCATGGCACTTACTTTGAGAAACTACCATAAGTGTCCAGTGCCTTTAATTGCCGAATATCCTTTAAAACAGTTAATGGAGCTGATGACAAATTTGTTTTATAGACAATCACAACAAACGATTTTTTGATGGAAAATTGTACATATAACGCTAATATTCGAATGTTGGACCGTTGAAAGTGCTCGGTTTTGTTTTCATTTCCGCATTAAAGGCACTTGACACGTTTGGTAATTGTCAAAGACAAGTATTCTCACTTGGTCTTTCTCAACATATACATAAAATAAAAATCTGTGAACATTGGACTCAATTGGTCATCGAATTTCCAAGAGAATTATAAAAAAATACCCTTGTTGCATTACTTTGTGTGTTTTCAGATGCATAATAAAAGGCTTCAGCTGAAGTCTTTAGGTATTTGAGTGAGCTCTTTCTCAAAAACTACATAATAGCCGCTTCCCACAATGTTTTATAATATCATTGCTCGTTACCAAGAGAGTTGTTATGTTATATTTTAGTAATAACAAATAGTGTCCAGTGCCTTAAAAGCAATGTGTACGTGATGGGGGCTAGTCTTGGTGCAAGACGTTTCTCGTGTTCCTTTTACGCACAGCGCGGCCAACCCAAACTCACCAACAGCGCCCGTATCGCCTGTATACACTCACCTGACTTTGCCCACTCACCGCCACGCGAGAAAGGAAAACGAGAAACGTCTTGCACCAAGACTAGACGGGGGCTAAAAGTGGTACCCGTGAATGTTCCAATTATACGCGCAAGACTCACATGTTCTAAAGATGCTTTTGGTTACCAATCTTGATTTGAAAATCAACTGAACAAAGAAACTGACGAGGACTGGTAAAACAAAACCATGATAATTTGAAAAAACTTGTGCTTTCCCCCAGATGTATCTACTTTGGAACAGTGTACTCAACTCGTCTCCACAGGACGGAACAACTTTAAGTTGAAATGACAAACCCAACACCAGAGCAAGAGAGTCCCTCAACCAATTTCGCTGCAAGTCAGAGAAACGGAAATTTGTTGTTGAATTGCTTAATTAAAAGAGTAGAGGCAGCAGACCTAGTGGCGGTCCAGCAGTGAATGAATCCATGCTTTGACTGCTAGGAGAGCGAAACAAAGTTACATCACGCTGGCACAGTTTCTTGTGAACGTAAACCTAGCACCAATTTCTGTAGGAAATTGAGTGAAGTTACTGTTATTGTTTTTCATATGACGATAGGTAGGGTTAAACACGGTCAAATCTCTTGCATTTGACGCAATTCACTTAATAATTTTTTTTTCTTTCTACCTGGACAGTAATCTTATCCTTATTTAAATTGCTGTATGAGTACACGAATGGTGTAGTTAAAGAAGGGGACAGTGTAATGCTACACTCAGCCATAACGTGATACAAATTTGCACTGTGGGTTCGCGTGATCCTTTTCATATAGTGCAACCGTAGTGAGAAAAAAAATGGCCGGCCTAAATCCCCCGTGAAGGCTTGGGCTTAATCATGTTACTCTCTTAAAGGTTCTAAAACATTCAAATGGATGGGAGCAGTTTTAATTGGTAAGAAACACCGGTTGTGGATCTTCTATTGCACTGTCGGGGTTTAGAGTCAACGTTTATTTTGGGAATGCTGTTAGGATTTTCGTGAAGGGTCGGCACCCCCTATAGTACACGAGCTACAGTTACACGACGAGTCGTACATCTCTCGTGGAAATTAGCCCATCAGATGACGCAGTTTCCTCTCTCGATTTTGGTGGGGAAGGATGGAACATGTTGACGTTCATTGACAGTAAATTGACGCTGATTTTTACGGTTGACTCCGTGATGACTGAATGCCTAAGCACCAGTGTAGTCTCGGTTACAAGCAATATTGATATAATCAACGGTTACAGGCTTAAATTGTTCTCGTTTGAGTTGGCAAAATACTTAGCACAGTGTTGATTTGATTCTCTGTTTAAATTGTAAGTGCATCCGCGCCTTTGTGTCAGCTGCGTGTAGTGATAATACCATGGGCTAGCTCCTAATACTTCGCCAAGGACAATTGATCCGGACTTTAAAGGCACAAAGTATAACATTGTTTTTGAACCTGTTCGTTTTTTATCCTCATAGTGTTACCAATTATACATTGTTTTACCAGTCAACAGTTATTAGCCCTTCCTATGAAATATGCTAATCATATTTACGTATGTGCACAAACACTTCTGGCCCAATTTCATAGCGCTGCTTAGCAGCCGATTTTGTGCTTACTGTGCGATTTTCATTTCATAGCCCTGCTAACCGTAAGCACACAAAAAGGCATGCTAACCTTCCGGTGCTTACTGCACGAAAATAAATGACGTCACAGTGCAAATCAATGGTAAATGCGCAATGTGGTCGCCCAATTTTTCTGCTAACCTGTGAAACACGCTTGCACCTTAGCAAATTTTTGCTGCTACAGTTGGCAAAACGTCAAAGAGTTGTACGCTAGTCAGACACGCAACAAATGCGTACGCGTCATGCCACCATAGGCCCAATTTCATAGAGCTGCTTAATTTTAGCAGATAATATTGCTCAATTTCTGTCTACCATTTAAGCATACTTCATGGTAAAAGGCTAGGCCCGGTCACACAGGCCCCGATAACGAGAACGAAAACGATAACGATAAAAATGCACGCCCTCGATTGGTTGAATGAGCGTGGGCGTATTCTGCACCGATCGCGAGCGTGCATTTTTATCGTTCTCGTTTTCGTTCTCGTTATCGGGGCCTGTGTGACCGGGCCTAAAAGCCCGGTTCATAATTCCTTTGAATGCGAAGCCACTAATCCGTAAGCACTGTTTTTCCCCCAATTATCACGCAATAAAAATTCCCTTCGCCCGAAGCATTCACCGGGTTTAATTGAAGCTTTTCGTGACTGCACTTTTAGTTTTCAGTAAGTTCGCAAAATTGATTTTTGTTTCTGTTGTTACATAAATTGCAGTTAATTGCCGACAGTGTGTCAATGCTGCAGAATCCGTTCATATTATACAACACACGTTTCACCAGAGTGTACTTTGCATGAGTTATGAATCCTTCATGAATTGCTTGCTATGTTAAACCGTGTTCGAGACACGGTGTGGCGTACAAAATGGACTGTGCCCATAAATATAAATGCTCGTGCACTAATTACAAAGAGCGCTGGTCAACATTAAAGGCGTTGATGTTCACTTTTGTAAAAGGGTCATCGATTTGTAAAGTGGGCAACATTTGCGTGTCCTGGCCCGAGCAGTTAAGAGCACCGGACTCAAGCTCTGGAGTTTGTGATTAAATAGCAGAGTGTGGGTTCGAGTCCCGGTTGTGACACTCATGTCCTTACCATAATGCTTCGTCCTTCGGATGGAACATAAAGCCATAGGTGCCGTGCTTTGTGTAATGCACGTAAAAAAAACGAGTTACCATCGCTAAGAGAAGTGGGTTTGCCCTTTTGTGTCTGGCAGCCGGGCTGTTGCATGCGCCGCAGCACCTCGTATAAAGGTGCTACATAATGTTTTTTTCTCTTATTAAAAAAATTCCACAACTTGTCTCAGAATGTTTCTGTCTGTTTAAGTGCCTTGCGTACATTATTGGTAGATATACGTGATGCGCTATCTAAGACTATAATTCCCTTGATGGGTTTCTACTTTCCCAGGCCTGATTCGTCACTGTGGCAACGAAGGCGATTGCATTGAGTGCCCTTAAAGTGCTAATAGTGTGCCCCTTAATCAAGGAGAACATGCCTTGGTGCCCTTTCAAAAACTAAGCATACAGGCACGCCATATGAAACAGCGATAGTAATTACTTGTTCTTTATAAAGCCTCATGTTATGCGAGTTGGCCAGCATGTTTTATCAACCGAACATAATTACTGTGTTCTAATTAGAAACAGTATCCTTCAGCCAAGGAAACTGTCGTCTGGTTCCGGTATCCTGGACGGGAAACCGCCCTTTTTACCCCATATTGCTCACGTCGAATCTCCTTAAGAATGCCTGTGTGACTTATTAGACATTTTAGAAATTGGAAAAGTTTAGAGAAAAAGAACGGACAAAACATCACCCACACACAAGTGCCACTTAAAATCGCATAAAGTTAAAAATAAAGTAACTCAGTGTAAGATTGAGATTGGCCGTTTTGTTCGAAATAGCATTGTGATAATTGGCTTTAAAGCAATTATACACTTTCTGAACATAACAAAAATTAAAAGTTCACAGATTTACAAATAACTTACAGGGTTTACAGAAGGTAATGGTGAAAGACTTCCCTTGAAATATTATTCCATGAAATGCTTTTCTTTTTGAGAAAACCCATGTCATGACACGGCGAAACGTGCGAAAACAAGGGTGGGTTTTTCCGTTAATTTTTTCCGACTCTGATGACCGATTGAGCCTCAATTTTCACAGGTTTGTTGTTTTACATATAAGTTGTGATACACGAAGTGTGGGCCTTTGGGCAATACTATTTACCGATGTTGTGCGATTGCTTTAACAAAAACTACTATTCATTTATTTTTGAGTAAACACTTAGAAGAAAAGGTGGTGGACACAACTCAGAAATTAAATACCTATAAGCGCCTCCCTATTAAAAAAAAGTTATTTGAATTACTGTAAAATTACAATGAATCTTGGTTCTTATCTTTACAAAAAGGTGAGTTTTGATTAATTTACCTTCTAGCTAGAAGCTAAGTTTTCATATGTTTGCACCTTACAAGGTTAGAATGTTGATAACATTTCCTTTGTTGGGGTAAAACAAAAATAGTTTTACTATGTTCTTTGATTAGTTAGTTTCGATTTGATAAAAACAAGAGTTCTTTGACCGGAGAAACCCCATTTTGTGAGAAAGGAAACATACATTATTAGGACCACTTTTTAAATGAATTCTTGTTGTTTTTCTTCCACATAACTCGGAAAAGTAGTGCTTATCACACTTCGGTGTAGGTTAAAGATGCTATGTCAGATTTTTGGCCGATTTGACCCAAACATTTTGATTTAAAATTCAATTTAAATCAAAAGGTATTTTGATGGGGGGTCAAGGAAGTTACAACCTTTCATTTGAGCCATTGCTCGAAAAAGCCAATTTATTAGTAGCAGTTTAATAAAGTGCTCAAAATTAGTTTTTGTCGGGATCCCGACAATATATCACGTGACCAATTCTTATGTGTTTTATAAGAAACGTTTTAAATTTTTGTCATGGTTCCTGACCATTAAAAGGAAAAGTTAAACTTGTTTTCGTTAGAGCGTGTGATACTCTTTAAAATACCATTCACTCAAAAAAATCTATTTTTTTATATTTGGGGCCAAAAATCTGACATAGCATCTTAAAAAAAAAAAAAAGACGAAGAAGAAGATGTAGAAACATTTGCTATTATAGTTACGGTATCCATTCGGTATCATATGACTAGCAAAAAAAGTGCCGTTGTACCAGTGCGATTTGTATTCCCAGACATGCAATTCCACTTTGCGGCAATGTTGATAAGTGGATTTGTAAATGCTGTCTTCATTTTGTGTTTCTGTCTACGAATACACGGTTTCTGGCTGAAAACAATATGAAACACATACTTGGATATTGCTGTGTGCATGTAGCCGACACCAGAGTGTCTCCCTAAAGTTCCCATTTAATTTGAGGCTGTGCCGAGGCCAATCAATTATTCTCCACCATTGTTCCCTTTGGGGCACACTTTATTTTGCAACAATTTTTTAAGAAGTAGCAGACTTAACCCAGAAAATAAATAGTGGTTATGTTTTAGTAGGCCAAATGAATTCACGTGAAGTTGAGCAGTAATTTAAAGTCTTTTGTTTTTAATCGCAGATTCCGGATTAATTGTTAACACTTTGATCCCATTTTTTAACGTGTCAATTTCCCAAATCGCTAAACAAAAAGCACAAATATTTTCTGAAATTTGTTTTCTTAATGTAAAAAAAAAGAAAAAAAGAAGAAAAAAAAAAAAAAAAAAAATTGTATCAAACTAGTACGGTAAAAATAAACTAAAACTAAGCGTGACGTTCTAAGGCTCAATCAAGCATTCATTAAGATCGCTCTTAAATAAATTTTTGAAACTAATACTCGCTTTATCTGTAAACTTTAGCCGGGTCACTTTATTAATTAACGTTTTTCGGACATTGTTGTTCTTGGTGAGTAATGGCTTCGAACCGCACCATTGAACGTGACAGTAATCGTTTACAGTGGTTGTCGCTTTGTCTTAACATCACATTTAATGAGTCCCAGTTAGTTATCGATCATTCAATACAAATCGTAGAGTGAAAAGGAATACTCTATATTCTATATATGCATTTGACGATCCTGTAATTACTCCTACTCATGTCATCGCATTGCCCATATTTTTCACAAAATAGAAGAAAACAAAACTTGAAAATACAAAGAGAAAAAAAAGGCAAAAATGAAAACAAACAAACAAACAAACAAACAAACAAACAAACAAACAAACAAACAAACAAACAAACAAACAAACAAACAAACAAACAAACAAACAAACAAACAAACAAACAAACAAACAAACAAACAAACAAACAAACAAACAAACAAACAAACAAACAAACAAACAAACAAACAAACAAACAAACAAACAAACAAACAAACAAACAAACAAACAAAAAAACAAACAATTAAACAAAACACATATATCCTCGTTGAATACAAGTAATACAAATAACCAACAACTTGGCATAAAGGCCTACGTAACGAAATCGATTCGTTAAAATGCCTAATGAAAAACACTCAGAAGCTAACACTCTCAACTATTACTAACGGATGATTGTGGTTAGTATTTGTTTTTTTGTATTTAAGTCGGAAAAAAATTACTAAGCTAATGCTTTAAGCGATGTTTGAAGGGAAATGCCTAAATATTCATTCATCAAAGGAATGCATCGCAAATATAGGTTTGAAGCATATCCAAGTAACAAGGACTCAACAGTTTTCCAACAACTTATCATCCATCCCAACGAAATCTTTCGGAAACACTTGCTCACTGTACCACGTTTACAGAAGGCATACCTTACACAAGTATTGAAAATCAATAAAAACTAATAGACTGCAATTTTCTTGTGCTTGTAGATGACTAAAACAAAATATATAATTTTCCATGAAATGAAAATATGCGAAGCGATATTTTTCGATGTGAAAATTGTCTTACCTTTTTGGTTCCTATGCAGCGTTGCACACACAGACAGCTTCAACTGGTTCCAATTCAAATGGCAATAGTACACTGTTTAGTCGCAGTGGCTGCACCAGCTTTATAACCGTACGGTTTACACTCTCGTTCCCGCGTTTATGTCGTCATACAACTCAGTTCATTATGTCGCAATTCAAACTCGCTATAATGCATTCTTCGAAACTATTTTCTTTAAGGAGCTATTACTAGAGAGATTTGTTTAAAGACAAAATTAATCTATTTGTTTAACTGTAATGCACAGCTTACCTGTATGTTAATACCACCGGAAGAGGCGGCCTGTACTGATGAGAACAAAGCTACACTTTGCAGATGCTTCTTACGGTTGTGCGTTTTTGTCGTCAAAAAATTATGTCAGGTTGTATTCACGTCATACAGGGTGCAAAACTACGACACATTAGCAGTGGTCCTGCACTGAATACAGTACTCCTTTCCTGTCATAGATCCGAAAACCGCAATGCACCTCAATTAAAAAGACCAAGTAATCTGATGGCGTCCACAAATAACTATTGTTTTTGGTGGGCGCGATTAAGGCATTTCTTCACTACACGATGACGTAGGGGGTTCTTTAGCCAAAGAACGAGTCCCACGCTCAGGCAGGCCGTATGATGACGTAGTTTTTCCTTCTTCCGGTGATAACGCTACTACCCCCCCCTTATCTCCATCCTATTTGACGCCAAGAGCGAGTTTTTCCCTGCAGCAACCCCATCGATTGGTTATTGTCAATTCATTAGTAGCTAATATACTGGTCCTTTGGTCATTGAAGAGAGAGGGAGCTTGGGTACGCAGGGATCGTGTTGGTAACACATTTTTAGATTGTTTAATTACGGAGCTATTTTTCGTGTGAAGGTTTAGATCCAACGGTAATGCGGTGACCTGTCAGTTTTCATCAACAGTTTAAATTGAATGGTCGACTTTACGCAACACTTTATTCATTTGGGATTTTATTGGTGCGAGATGATCTGTAGTTGTATTTCTTTTCTAGCGGTCTTTCAAATACACTGCAACATTTTCCCTCAAGTATAATTAAGTTATATTTCGTTACAATGACACAAACAATTTTTTAATTAATGCACGCTATGGAAACCAAGATTCTTGTGTATTGAATGAATTAGAGTAATACCCATTGTGGGATACGAACAAATTGCTTAACGGCACTCGCCGCAATGCAATATTTCAGGCCTGTGATTATTGTGTGGGACGTAAAACTGTAGGCCCCGTGTGTTGTTACAAAAATGTACCAAAAATCCCAGTAGGGGATGCGCCTACACACTTGTCGCTAAGAGAAGGGGTTCACCCCGTGTAAAGAAGAAGAATGAAGAAAAAGAAGAATGTAATAGTGGCTTCAGTAGTGGCTACAACCGGAACACAAGTCCTATTCTCCAACGTTGTCGCTACCACCATTAGCCATAGCCGTATTCTCCGCAGCCGCTTCTGGACACGGCTTCAACACTTCTCATAAACCCAACCACCTCTCGGTGACATGTAAGCTCAATTAGAGCCAAGAACTGAGAAAACAGAACCAAATATCATCCGGAAGTCCGGTTTAGCCAACTGCCCGCACCGTGGAGGCCAAGCACCTCCCATTCCCCATTCGATCTCCCCCTTACCATGGTCCCCTCTTCAAATATTGAAACTACTATTCCGTATTCTTCAAGGCACTTCAAATCTAAACCCAAATCTAAATCTGTCCTTATGTGATTGCCAACATCCACTCGACCGCATCGTTGGATATCCCTGACCAATGCATGTATACATAATATGTTTTAGTTCATTCATAGTTTTTGTGAAAATGGTCAATCAAAAACTACCGGATGAATTCATACCTTAACAAAATGTGTACACAAAATAGAAGCAAAATTTGCTTCTTTTTTGTTTACAAATTTTAACAAGAAATTAATTGAAGTGAAATGAGTACCTATTTCATTCGTACTATCGCGAAATGGTCAATGGAAAATTACCGAATGAACTTATACTATAAAAATTATTTAAAAAGAAGAGGAACTGGTCAATCAAAAACACCCGTTGAATTCATACAGATAAAAAAAACGGTAAATGAAAAGGCAAATTACATGAAATAAAAATGTGTTTCAATGAATACTGGTTTTGAGTGCATATTATTGTTATTGTTTAATGGGCAATCAAAATATACCGGATGAATTCATACCTATTTACAAATATTGAAAACAAAAGGCAAATTAAAAGAAATTAAGAAGTGTTTGAGGGCAAACGAGTACCGGTTTTAAGTGAATAGCGAAATGGTCAATAAAAAATTACCGGATGAATTCATACAGATAAAAATACTGTCAACAAAAGACCAAGTACAAAAAATGAAGTGTTTGTATGCAAATGAGTACCCGTTTTTAGTGCAGCTATTGTCATTACGAAATGGTCAATAAAAGGTTAACGGATGAATTCATATCCACCTATACAAATATTGAAAAGAAAAGGCAATTAAAAACATTATAAAAAAAAGTGTTTGAAGGCAAATGAGTACCGGTTTTAAGTTTATTAGTAGTTGCGAAATAGTCAATGACAAATTACCGAATGAACTCAAACAGTAAAAAATATTTGAAAGGAAGGAGAAACAAATTACTAGAAATGAAAAAGTGTGTGAAGGCAAATGAGTCGATGGACTTTTAAAAACCCATATAGGAAAAGAATCAGCCTGACATTCAAGGAAAGTGGAAGTCGCTCTGGAGGATTTTGTGAAGGATAAGGATGACATTTTATTGATTTTAATTTTGGAGATGGGAATTGGCTTTTGAAATGTCAATACTAGGGTTGGATGTGGATGAAAGAAATGTACTAGGAAGTCTGACGATTGGCGAAATAAGTTATGGATGCATGGACATTATTAACGGTGTGCAATGAACCAGCGACGATCATAAAGAAAAGCTTAATCGAGCAGACCCGTGTTGAGAACATAATATTCTGATTATAAACAGATAGCTTGGAAGCAGGAGACACTGGAAGTCTTTTACCATGAAACACAGAACGGGTATTTTATCATCCTATCGGTCTACTACTTGAAATACGTAGCAAATTACTCACTAATTTAGACAATATATATCTAAATCGACATTTCGGATGAACCCAAAAAGTCGAAGATTTATTCAGTATCGTTGTACCTCCCAACAACAGCAACAGCAACAGCGATACCTCCAAGCCTCTTAAAACACAATTAATTTTGGTTAAAGACCCTGGACCCTATTGGTAATTGTCAAAGACCAGTCTTCTCACGTTGTGTATCTCAACATATGCATTAAAATCCTGTGAAAATTTGAGCTCAATCGGTCGTCGAAGTTGCGAGATAAAAATTAAAGAAGAAACACCATTATCACACGAAGTTGTGCGCTTTCAGATGCTTGATTTCGAGACCTCAAAATTCTAAATATGAGGTCTCGCAATATAAATTCATGGAAAATTTTCTCGAAAACGTCACTTCAGAGGGAGCCGTTTCTCACAATGTTTTTACTATCCCATTACTCGTGATCAAGTAAGGTTTTATGCTCATAATTATTTTGAGTAGTTACCAATAGTACTGTCCACTGCCTTTAAAGAAATGCGTTTGCAATCAAGTGACCACATTTCTTTCATAACGATTAGTAAATTCACATGAACCACGGCTAAATTTCATTGTGAAGTTGACCACAAAAATCTTCCCTTGTATTACTGGGACACGTAAAACCAAACTGAAGTGACTTTTAAACTGAGGTAGTTTCGGACATCAATAAGTCACGTTGCCCTATTCTATTGAGCCAAAACAATTTATAACAAATTGAATTGTATTAAATTGTATCGTTCCAGTGTTTCAATTCCTTTAGTCTACATCCTTAAAATGTTTCATAAAATCACTTCTGTCCAATTCTTCTTTGGTTCCAGAAGCTTTCATCCCAGCCAGTTTAAGGTACAATTTAGTATTAGAAAAAAAAACTTCTCTATTTAGTTGTAATTAGTTTTGCATTTAAAACCTCAATCTCTTCTTGTGGCTCGGGGACGCAACATCAACCGTCAAATTGGCGATGAAAGCCCCGGTCTGTTTCAGCATAAACAGCAAGACACCGAGAAAGACAGTCACTTCTTGTGCATCGGACGAAGAAAGAGGAAAGCATTTTACGTTCATCCCGAATTTATTTCAACTTGGACTTGCTCGAAGGCAAACCATAATTGAAGGGTTTTAAGGCTGTGTTTCGTAATATAGTGGTTTTCTAAATATACAAGACAATCAAAATGTTGCATCCACACTGACGCCACACAGACGTTTAATTGAAACCCCCATCTAGTCCTGCTTGTATTTTGTTGTGTCCCCTTATTATTGTTTCTTTCGAGTCTATAGCACATGAGCTAAACTGACATACGAGATTCTCGTAGTCTTTGCCCCGTGGCACAATTTTGCCTTTGCTGCTTAATGGTGAATTTTGATGCTAATCTTCGTGCATTGCATGTGAGGGTTTTTTGCTCTCCAAGATTAAACGAAAATTGGATTTGTTTATCATGTAGCACACCGTCTCTGGATCCATGTTCATATTGGCAATTTTATATGCAAAGGTCTCCCGACTACTTTGCTCAGAATGGACTAATTTGTTTTCATAGTCCTCGGTAACAGCGGAAATCGGATTTCCCCTGAACCCTTCTGCCATTTCGCTCTTTTGAGCATTCGACATTGTGATGAAAGGACCCTTTTAGGGTCGTTGACTACTGTAAATACTCAGACAAAACGCATTCTTATTTCTTGTCAAGATTGCGCTATTCATGGTTCATTTTTGGTTGAGCTTAACATAAAATTAATGACAAATCGAAGGGCTATTTGCGGAAAATTAAAAGCCGAATACCACAATGTATAGCTCACGTTTAAATGTATCCCTAAACATTTGTAATACAAATCTTTATTAAAAAAAAGAAAAGAGTAGGTGTTAAAACTACACAAGGACCTTTAAATGCGCTAACCCTGTATCTGAATGTAGCCCAGGACTAAAACGTTGCCTGTGACCATTGTATATCCATAATCTTGTAGCTAAAGATAACCCGGGACTATTGATAGCACCAACTTTCCATAACGCTTTCCATAACGTTGCACGATTGGATGGGAACTGTGTAATCCTATTAAAGTCACCTGGAAGTGGTTTTTTGTCACTAAAATATGTGTTTTGATGAGTGGAATATGAATAAACAATTAACTAAGGTTTAAAATGCAAGAAAAACCTTTTATCGTAACGTACAAACTCACGACTAGGACTTGAATGTACTTGCACGCACGTATGTTCGATGTTCGATCGAGGCAAAGTCTGCCTCGATTGACGTCACAAAAGGGGTAGGCGGAGTCACTCCCCACACAACTTTATTTATTTGTTTCAACATATAAATCGTTAAAAACAATTACTCAAAAAATTATTTTATGTTAAATTCATTGACAGTTAATAGGTAGTCCGGTAATTTTGTTAACACTAAACTCTGTGCACAGAACCTTTGCTAGCCCCAGTCCCGTGTCTCAATGTAGCCTTGGACTAGTCCAATCCTTGTACATCAACATGCCAAACGAAACAAGAACGCTAAACCTGATATTAAAAGCAACACAAATGATCTTTCAAATATTCTTAACTATCACTTCGGACAACCTGGCTTGTCTTGTTATTTATACCTTCCTATAATTTTCCCCAGCCCTTTCAACTCATATTCATATCTTGTTTAAAATATTAAACAGGTTTTGTTTTCATTCCAGTCTTTTGCCAATAATGTATAAACTATTGTCTACATAATTTGAAATCATTATAATATTTCACACCGAGTTTAAAAACAGTTATCTCTGGATGATAATAACCAATCAATATGTATAAGTTCACGTGTGATCTCATAAAAACAGCGAGAAATAGCGCGAGGTGTTCCCACGAGACAGTGAGCCAATACAGTATTTCATTTACCCAATAATAATAATTGATCATAACTTTGTTAAGGGATGTTATGATTGTACGCGTCTACGTGATCATTAGCCAAAATCTTCACGACTGCTTGATGATTTAAGAAGTCAGTGTTGGGAAAAAGTCTTCGCCTTCAAATACCAATCGATCGATATTGGAGACGGGCTGTTTGCTTACCCATTAGAGGCTCTCACTGAAGGGCGGGAAACAGATCTGATGTTATTGATAATCCCCTTTCAAAGAAAAACTATTATCTGCAGTTGTGAAACAAAATGCTATTAACAATGGGCGATATTAATAAGTATGTTTGCATTTCATTATTTTATATAATTAGATATGAAGAGGCAAGTAAACAGTTACACGTTGTTATGTCTGCTGTTATATCCATTTAAATAAGCCATTTTGAGTTATGGTAGACTCATTATTAGGTAATGGGATTAATTGTCTGGATACACCCAAAGCAAATAGTGCACTCCTATAGCGTCCACCATTATCTCAAAAAAGCTAACCGTGTTCTCTTCATATTACCAATTAGTTTTATTGTTTCAAAACTGAGCACACTAAATACCACATCAAATTTAAAATTCCATTTAAAGTTATTGTTCAAACCGCCCTCTGTTGACAAAACACTGTATGCGTCATGTTTCGCCGAGCAAAAAGACGCGTAGTCATGGTCAGGCCGTGTCCGAAACGGCGACTTCGGCTACAGCTACGGCTAGATCGCGCGCGTCTGCTTTTCTTCAACACTGGTAGACGCGCTGATCTAGACGTAGCTGTAGCCGAAGTCGTCGTTTCGGACACGGCCTAAGATTGCACGCATGCCTACAATTTCTGACTGCCAAACAATGGTTTCGCCCGGCGGTATGCGCACGAATATATCATGGTTTTCGAATAACGTCAGAGGTCACATGTCTATAGTTTTTCTACTTCAACATAACCACTTTTGATACTTATAAGTATTGTCTTTTCATACTACCTTTTTGCATGAAACATAATACCTGGAACATACCTAATATTAATGAAACATAAGTTGTGCGCAATCCCCACACAAAAGTGGTCGTCATACTATTAACAATAACATCAAGCAAAAATTGAAAGACACAGTAGATGAAAACGAATGGTTGAGAGTTATATTTTCATACTTTTTAAATTTGTTTTATATTTCTTATTCATTGAAACGTTACGGTTCTGAAACAATGGATTTGAACGATGTAGGTACTACTAATGATTTTTTGTTTTAATTGATGTGCCATTTTTATTAAGTTGTTTGTTACATATTTTCAACTTTGCTAGAAGATAGTTCAACTTTTGTCTTTTCAAACTACCTCTATGTGCAACAAAAATTACCCTTAAGTTTATTGTCCTTTTCTTGCCACAACTAATGAAACTAGGACTTAATTGACTTTATGGCGCTGCAGGAGCAAACATACATGAATGTGTTTACAGTAAAATTCAATCACCATGTCAAACTAGAATACAATATGCAACATGTATATGTGTTATTTCATCGTCTTGTTTCTCTAATACCCAAAGGTAGCTACACGTGAGAACATGCACACCACGTGCGCATTAAAGTCATAAAGAATTCATCATTTGTTTTCACCACTGTCCCGTCCAAGTTGACGCACGCACACGTATAAAAAAAACACCCCGTCAAGGAATCAATTGTTCACTTAGAAATGCATGGGCGCTTTTGGCCAATTGGTTCCCGGCATCTTAGCCACCTCAGCATCCCTCGGGTGCTGTCAAAGACGACGTCGATTTGTTTTCTGCAACCCCATCCACATCATAACCCGTGCCACCATCAAATTAGAGCAAACCAATGAACATTTCATGGGAGTTTCGAACAGCGGTGCTTTTGGTGTTTGCTCGGAAGCCCATAGGCCGCACCTAAGGGGCCTTAGCTACGGGTTGATCGTTTTTAATGAACTCGCTTGGCCCTAAATATAGCAAAGGAACAGGTATATAAAGGAGGCGCGTGCAACATATTTGTTTTCTATTTAGAAGTAATATTTAAAGGCAGTGGGCACTATTGGTAATTGTCAAAGACTAGCCTTCACAGTTGGTGTATCTCAACATATGCATAAAATAACAAACCTGTGAAAATTTTAGTTTAATCGGTCATCGAACCTGCGAGATAATAATGAAAGAAAAAAACACCCTTGTCACACTAAGTTGTGTGCGTTTAGATGGTTGATTTCGAGACCTCAAGTTCTAAATCTGAGGTCTCGAAATCAAATTCGTGGAAAATTACTTCTTTCTCGAAAACTATGGCACTTCAGAGGGAGCCGTTTCTCACAATGTTTTATATCATCAACCTCTCCCCATTACTCGTCACCAAGAAAGGTTTTAGGCTGATAATTATTTTGAGCAACTACCAATAGTGTCCACTGCCTTTAATAGTATTGTGTTTTGTTAAAACAAAACTGCCTAGCAGAATTAAATCGCCTCGCAGATAAAATTGTTTGATTGCAATAACGTTATTATCTTGTTTCTGTCTGTCACATGAGATTAAGTATGAAATGTATACTATGTATTCGAATAATATGAATTGTATGATATGTTTCTGAATAATGTTAAAGCCATGGGTACGAGTCAGTTTAACGCTCCGGCTGCCCGGTTTTGGATTAATGGATTTGGGTACTTTTTGTACAAAACACAATGTCCACAGATTTACATTAAACTTACACCGTTTGAAGATAATGATAGTAGAAACCATACGTTAAAATGTTAGTTGCTTAGGTACTGTAGTTTTTGAAAAATGAGTAAAACAATGTCATGAAAATACGTTTTTACATGCTTAAATAATTTTCGTCCCATGATCACTGAGAAGAAAATTATTTTCATGACATTGTTTTACTCATTTTTCAAAAACTACAGCACCTCAGCAAGTAATAGTTTCAGGGAAGCTTTCTACCATCATTATCTTCAAACTGTCTAAGTTTAATGTAAATCTGTGGACATTGTGTTTTTTTGTCCTACAAAAAGTACATAGACCCTTCAACCGAGTTTCTACACTGCAAAACAAGGGTGTTAAAATTGACACAATGGGGTCGTCACACATTATTATAGATACCATACAAAAAGAATCAAATTAAAGTTATACCAAAGGGTGTTCAAATCACACTTATTTCTGCAAAAACGTTGGTGTAATTTTTGGTGTAAAGGCCAGTACTGGTATAGGCTTCTGCCTACATTTTTGAAGTTAACTCATATTTAAGCTTTTTGTCATAAAAAAATTCAATACCATCACAAATCATCTGAAAAGTGTTTCCCCAACGATATACCACATGAAATACAATTGTCCCAAAGCTTCTTGTTTTTGATACCAACTCGAAACAAGCATTTCGAATAGGTCCCTCTGCACAAACTGTTGAAAGCTCACAGGTTTTTTGATGGTGAGTTTATTATTAGAGAAACTTGAATCCGTCGACGGGAATAATCAAGAGTAGTTACGTCACTGCCACTTTAAACAAAACAAAAATGGCGATGTAGGCCGTATATAAGTTCTTAAAAAAAACCGTACCGAATTAGACGGCGTGTTTTTCTTGACCGAGAGCTATGTGCGCAACACGATCTTGAATCAACAAGTCAAGAAAATTGGTTAGAATCATATTGCGAGGGGCGACACAATATTGATACACTGCAAGGAACACAACATCGTTGACGGCAAAATGCAACCAGTGCCAGCCCAGTTTGCAGCGACCTGAGATTTCGACAAAGGGATAAAGGAAGATGCGACAGTACCTGTCAAGATTCGCACCTGGCATTTGACAAGTATAAACATGACCGGAGAATGGGGCTTAATCGATGGCACCGGCGGCTGCCGGGGTTCGGCTGCCCTGACGAGCCTTTGAACTGGGGGTGGAAAAGCGAAAGGCCCCCCTTGACCAACCGAGAGTCTGGTTTGAGTCACCTGCTCTATACTTTATTCGGAAGTTTGTCTTAGTTTTACTTCCCGTAGTCTAGGAACACGGCTGGAAGGTGACCCATCATTTGGTGTCGTCAGTTAAGCATGCGATATGAATATCTGGTAAAGATATGTTACTGTATACCATTGAAAGAGAGACGCAATTTGTTCTGAAACTTCGTCGGCTGAAAGATCCTGGAAATCTAAAATAGAAAGATATACGAATGAGCACTGTATACTCTACTTTCCCGGTCATGTAAAAAAACCTTCTCAGGCATATCACTCGGATGGATTCGAACAAACGACCTTTGCCAAATCAGAACAGACATTAAGAGTAAGCCATCTGCTCTAGAATGGCAAAGGTCGTAGGTCCGAATCCCACCGAGTAATATTGCCTGTGGATTTTTTCCCCACGGGACTCGGGGGGGGGGGGGGGAAGTACTGAATATACAATGCTATAACACACATCGGTGCAATGGTAAAACCCTACTAATATTCTTAATCCATGATGCGAAACGTACTGGGTACATCATGCACGCGCTGCCTTCTCTAAAAACTGCCATTCTTTTTGTAACCTCCTTTTTGCAATCATTTTTGTGGAGCTAAGGTGTGACACGATCGTGAGGTTTCCACGGTAAAAGGGATCAATGAGAGAAGGTAACTCCCCCAATCTGAATAATTAATCACTCAGTATATATTTCCCCAACTGCTTGAAGGCATTTCAAGCAAATGAATATATGGCTTAACACGGGCCTAAAACTCAAAGGGATCGACCGCCACTGGGCGGTGAAGAGGAGGCGGGTTTTTGTAAATTTTCCCCAAACGATGACGTCACTGATAACAAAAAGTGGCTGTTAGCTTAGTACCCTACCTCTTATCTTTATGTTTCACACAGTTTCAGTGTTATAATGAAACTGAATGGGTTGTTTGTTGAAATTGACCCGGAAGACCAATGTAGAAACAACAACAATCTGGGTATAGGAGGCGGGTTTTACTTCGATGACGTCATCGAACAAAAAGTGACTGTGTTAGGTCGTATCCGAATTGGCGGCTTCAACTAGGGCTATACGACTGTTGCTAAGAGTGTTGCTAATATAAGGACGTCCTACACTTCAATGCACGATGGACGCGGAACTATAGCTGTAGCCCCAAAACCAATAACATTTTGTAAATATATTCTGTAATGTATCTGCTCTTTACATGACGCAAAGTAAATCTCTTAAGGGCAGGTTTTAACCGTTATACAATTTACAATTTTAGTTATGCCATACCCGAAGCATTCACACGATCTCTGCAAGCTTTTCTCCCCCGCACGTATATTTAGAAACATTTAATGTACCATACTTAATAGTTTGCAGGCAATTCTTTTCATCACATTGTTTCCAGCCTGGATCTTTCCGTAGACACTCCGATTGTCAAGTCCCGACGGGAGCAAAACAGTCTTTTGAAAAGAATGTCAAATGGAAGTTCAAAAGAATAACAGAGGGAGAGCGATTTGAACGTGGTATAACGGAAGGGACATAAATACAACGTGTATTTTGAATGAGGAAAGGGTGAACGTTATTCATTGAAAAGTCAGAAAATGAACGTATAAAAATGCAGGCAAAGAAATCAAACTGAAAGGCGATAACCCAGACGAGAAATAATGAAATTCCATCACTGTTCGAAACGTCTCAATGACGAATTATCTGTAGTGGCTTGAATAGAGACTATAAGGGTAAAAGCCACTCCATATGAAAGCCAATTTTTCCCTGATTAGATAATTTTGAAATCGTGGGTTACATCGTGGTTTACGCAGAGTGGTTGTTTGTGACTGAATTTAGGACTGACAAAGGCAAAAGATGCAGTTCTTACGAAGGTTCCCCTTTGTGGAATCGTTTGCCTATGAGCGATATTGCGCTTGGCGAGCACAATGACCTATTTCACCTATGTACGTGCGTTGACCGAGACAATGATTTTGTTCTTAATTTCTATTTTGCTCTTAGTTGCCTTTTTGGTTTAGGTTGCTGTTGTTGCTTTGCTCGCCTAGGTCGAGTGGTGTTCTCGAATCATGACGGTTCTTCTTGCCTTGTTTTGTTCTCCTTGCCTTGTTGTTGTTCTCCATGATTTTAAAGTTTTGGTGATGTATTTTGTAAGTTTTAATGTATTTTTTTTATAAAGAATCCAACCGTATGTGGTTGCTAATAAAATGAACCTTACTTAATTTACTTTCACCCTTGCCGACTGAATGAAATCTACCCGTGTCCATTTTTAAATCAGTGTAGGTTTGTGCAGGCCTTCCAGGTTTCCTCCACCCATAGACCCCTTTACAAATAGGCCGGAAGTGGTGATTATGATGCATTTTGGGAGAGTTTACGAGTAAGCTATGCACGTTTTATGCGTGATGAACATCCCAAAACATCGCGTTCTATCCCAGAATGCATTGTTTTTCCTAACTGTAAAGGGGTCTATGGTTGGGGTCAATTGGGATACTGGTTCGTCTTTGCTCCTTTAGCAGTAACCAGCAAAACGCATCCTTCTCTGCCTCATTTTTATTAAGTTTTTGCTTGACATGGGGTTTATTCTTTCATGTGTTTCCCTTGTTATGTTGGTATTTTTTATACTATACTTGACACGCAGAGAGAACAGTGTTTTCACACTTATAGTGATACCCTGTATATAATTCTTAATAATATTGAAACAACAATAATAATACCACCAGGCCTCTTAAAGGCAGTGGACACTATTGGTAATTGTCAAAGACTAGCCTTCACAGTTGGTGTATCTTAACAAATGCATAAAATAACAAACCTGTGAAAATTTGAGCTCAATCGGTCATCGAACTTGCAAGATGATAATGAAAGAAAAAAATACCCTTGTCACACGAAGTTGTGTGCGTTTAGATAGTTGATTTCGAGAACTCAAGTTTAGAACTTGAGGTCTCAAAATAAAATTCATGGAAAATTACTTCTTTCTCGAAAACTATGGCACTTCAGAGGGAGCCGTTTCTCACAATGTCTTATACCATCAACCTCTCCCTATTACTCGTCACCAAGAAAGGTTTTACGCTAATAATTATTTTGAGTAGTTACCAATAGTGTCCACTGCCTTTAACCGATGACGTATATATATCTCCTGTAAGAAATAAATAAATAGCATAGTTAGCGATTCGTGCCAAAATTTGATGAGAACAAATCAAAGTACATCGTCATGACAGATGGCAATCTGCATAAAGACTGAGACTAAGAACGCTTTCGCCAAATCCACGTCTTACTAATCTCAACATCAATTTGATCTAAATGACATGTCCGGTTGTCAATGTACTCATGGTTCCAAGGCAGGTGCTGGAGACTTTAAGTCAATTTCTGTGTTAATTGCTTGCCCCACTGCCCCAATTTCGTGCACTGTACTCGTCCTCGATCTCATAAGTCCCAGTTTCCGCGTCTAACTGCAATCTTACAAATTAAACCTTTGCTTAAAGCCATTGGACACTTTCGATAAACAGTATTGTCCAAGGCCCACACTTCGTGTATCACAACTTCGTGTATCACAACTATATAAAATAGCAAACCGGTGAAAATTTAGGCTCAATCGGCCATCGGAGTCGGGAGAAAATAACGGGAAAACCCAGCACCCTTGTTTTCGCACGTTTCACCGTGTCATGAAATGTGTTTAAAATAAATCCGTATATCTCGATATCATATTGAGTTAATGTTTTCTCAAAAAGTAAAGCATTTGCTGGAATTATATTTCAAGAGAAGTCTTTCACCATTACCTTCTGTAAACCCTGTAAGTTATTTGTAAATCTGTGAACTTCTGTACCGAAAGTGTCCAATGGCTGTTTAAAGCCACTGGAACCAATCTTTCGTCAACGTATGATCGTTTGACTTATTATCATTCCTATATCATGTCTTTTGTGCTCACAACCATGTGCAACCATTTCAGTTCAAACCCTGTGTGCATGTACACCCCGACATCACTTATACTAATGAATAACTTATTCATTTCCTCATAGTTTCATATTTTGTATAGTCTTATTCTCATATTATTGTGAACTAACATGTCAAAATTCAGCTGTCCCAGTCACTTAGTTCAATCTGTTCAGCTGTGCTTACTAGGCACCGATGCGTTTGTTCAGGGGTCATATACTGTAATCACCCCCCCCCCTAAAATAAACCCCAGCCAGCCCCTCGAGAATCGTCCACATTTTGTCATTATTTTGTTTTCAATTATTGATTTTTACAGAGCCACAAAAGGAGACAAAAAAATAGCTGCAAGAAGGTAAACAAAATAAAACTGTTTTTGTTTTTTACTCATCGCGTATCCTTTTATGACTGTTGTCAGCATTCAGCCTCCCTTTAGACTAATAGTGTAATTTGATCTAATTAAGAACGGAGGGTTTAAATGTCCCTCTGTGAAAGTGAATATCGTTGCATGAAATATTAAAACATCTCAGCCTTTAAAGGCACTGGACACGTTTGGTAATAGGAGACTTTCCAACGCTAGGTGGCAGCAGACATACCGGGTAAATTTCCATTGTTTACGTAGTTCTGAACATGCGCATAATTCTGAGAACAATGGATTTACCCGGTAAGTCTGCTGCCCTCTATCGTCCCAGAAAGTCTCCCATTGTCAAAGACCAGTATTTTCACTTTGTGTATCCCAATATATGCATAAAACTTGTGTACATTTTGATTCAATCGGTTATAAAGGCCCGAGTAATCGGTTATAAAGGCCCGAGTAATCGGTTATAAAGGCCCGAGGCCTGAAGCCTTTTTAAAACTTGAGCGAGAAATTAACTTCTTTCTCAAAAATTACATTACTCCAGAGGGTGCCGTTTCTCAAAATGTCTTACATTATCAATAGCTCTCCATTGCCAGTTACATTGTGTGGTTTTATGCTCACAAATATTTTCGAGTAATACCAATAGTGTCCATTGCCTCTTAAAGCCATTGGACCCTTTCGGTAAACACCATTGTCCAAGGCCCACACTTCGTGTATCACAACTTCTATATCAAATAACAAACCTGTGAAAATTTAGGCTCAATCGGTCATCGGAGTCTGGAGAAAATAACGGGAAAACCAACCAGTGTATCCGCGCGTTTCGCCGTGTCATGACATGTGTTTAAAATAAATCCGTAATTCTCGCTAACGAGAATTGATATTGTTTTACTGTTTTCTCAAAAAGTAAAGCATTTCATGGAATAATATTTCAAGGGAAGTCTTTCACCACTACCTTCTGTAAACCCTGTAAGTTATTTGTAAATCTGTGATTTTTTTTTTTTTTTCTGTACCGAAAGGTTCCAATGGCTTTAAAGTAGTCAACAATTTCGGAAAAACACTGACACAAAGTCTAGAAATATATTGAATTCTCAATCTCAGGCGATTCGTTTTTATGACTATGGCATCTTTTACAGCCACATCAACCAAAAAACGCTGATTGCCCTAAACAATTCTAATCTCGCCAAATACTTTCCGGAAGTTAAGCCTAACACCCTGTCTTATTTGCAAGATAACGCGTTGAACTAGTGACAAGACTAATCAACACTGACTATTAAAGGCTCGGGTGTCTGCAATCGGGCCGTAAAGCAAGTCACTAAGTCACGACCAATGCACCTGGTGAATTGAGTCTGTTCCTTGAGGAGTCTGTCTGTGCTTAAAGGCCCTGGACACTTTTGGTAATTACTCAAAACTAATTTTTAGCACTTACTTGGTAATGAGCAATGGAGAGCTGTTGGTTGTAAAACATTGTGAGAACGGCTCCCTCTGAATAACGTAGGTGTTGAGGAAGAGGTAGTTTCTCACTGAAACAATAAATAACTTCAGGTCTGAATGAAGCCTTTTACTATACATCTGAGAGCACACAAATTAATTTCGTGCAAAAAGTGTGTTTTTTCTTTCATGTTTTTTTTCCATGCAACTTCGAGGGCCAATAATTGAGCCAAACTGTTCACAGGTTTGTTATTTTATGCAAATGTTGGGGTACACCAAGTAAGAATATTTGTCTCTAAAAGAATACCGAAGGTGTCCAGTGCCTTTATATATCATGATTCTTTAATAATTGTGAAAGTTGTCTAGTGTTGAATGTGACACGATTGTTTAGTTGAGGGAATAATGTGTTTGAAGTCTGCCCACTGTGGGATCTGGTAGGTATTAAATGTATGGCACATAATTGCTTTTTTAAAAGAGTCAAATCATGTTCCCGTAAAACACAACCAACGTGAGAACATTCATGGAAATATTTTGACCCTTCTTAATAAGAAAGAATGAAAAAATGGGGTGCTGTAAACCGGGATTAAGTACACGTTGTACCCCGTTCACACAGCACTGCGACCTTACGATCATGCCTATCACCCCGATCTGAAAACATTATCAAATCGGTGCACAATCGCCGTCAAAATTTTTCAATTCTGCAAAAGACTAAATCACGACTGTACTGCGATGCTTCTACGTCAAAAGCGTTGCTGACTCGATGCCACTACGATTACTGACGAAAACACCAATACCAATGCCGACCAAGCGGTTTTCTTCTTCGGAATGGTTGCCGACGGTGCTGCGTTTTTATTACGACCACAGAGATCTCACCACGATGCTACCACGCTGCTTGTACGATAGTGGCGTCCCCACTGCGACTTTATCCCGCCTATTGTCAGTATGCTTATTGTTGGCGACGACCCGGCCACGACCCCGGCTACGCTTATTTTGAACATGTACAAAATACGCGTGGGGACAGCTTGCAGCTTCCCGACCTAGGAGATCCCACCCCGACCAAACCACGCTCATGGAGATCCTCCCACGTTTGGCCCACGTTTGGTCCGCGATTGGTCACGATCTCGGCCATTTTTCCATCGTAGTAAAAGCGGCGTCTATGTGTGAACGGGTAAATAAATCAAGGGTGTTAACCAAGCATTCGTTCAGTTCTTCCCCAACTTCGAAGATGAACGGACCTGATGCCGATATGATTCAACTGGCTCAAAAAGTTGCCGACGGTGCTGCGTTTTTATTACGACCATAGAGATATATAGCGTTGGGAGAGCTTGCAGCTTCCCGCCCTAGGAGATCCTACCCCGACCAAACCACACTCATGGAGATCCTCCCACGTTTGGCCCACGTTTGGTCCGCGATTGGTCACGATCTCGTCCATTTTTCCATCGGAGTAGAAGCGGTGCTTAGGTGTGAACGGGGTATTACGGTGGATGCACGCGACTTTTCGATTGCAGTAACCAAAATAAATAATGGGGGAACTGGGGGTTTTCAAATAATATTTTTCTCTTTACAGTATATCAGACGATTGTGCAGTTGAACTTTGTCGTAAATGAGCTTTGGGATTGAAACTAAGCATTGCTCCATTATTTTTCGAATTAATAGTCAATTGTGTACTTTATTTTAAAGGTAGGGTCAAAAAAATTGTTGTCAACGTACACAATAAATATATAGAATATAATATAAAGAAAGACGCAAGAAAAGTCACATGTGAAAGATGAGAGAAGTTCCTTATGCGCAATAGCTACTGCAATCCTGCATACACCCATTTTTTTAATACTAATTATTTATTATTTAAGTTTTAATAAATAAAAAAAATATTTAACGGACTCGAGGTTTACAGAGGATTTACAACCTCCCCCGGATCCTTCCAATCCAGCAGCCGATTTCACGAAACTTTACGCAACTGCGTAAGTCCACTTGATGCGCAACGTTTATGGTGCACCAAAAACGTTGCGCAAGTGGAATTACGCAGTTTCGTAAAGTTTTGTGAAATCGGCTGCAGATCCCAAACCACGATCCCACCACTACGTCACAAACCTCAACCTTGGTCAAAACGCAATAAAGCGTAGCACAAAACAAAGTCCACTTCTGACGACCCCCGTCAAGTGAAAGACAAACTATTCTACACGATTTTGAAGTACATGACTAACAACGTGAGCGACGTTAGACTTCATGCAAGCCGCTAAGCTCAATAAAAACAGTATTTCTGTTTCATTACTAGAATGCGAGTCAATGCAACAAAATAGGACACAAACCCTTAGGTGTTTTTATTGTGTTTACTGTTCCCTGTTGACGTAATGGTTGACATTTTAGATGCCTTTCCCTGTATCAAAAAAATCCAATATGTGGTCTGGAACTAAGAACTTTAAAATAAAGGTCCTTTCACATTCTCTGAAAATCTCTGAATTATGTTGAACGATTATAGTATTTTGCTTAGACAATTGTATCAATCTGTCAGTAAAATGATCTCTTCAAACGGTGGGGGTATAGTCTTGGGATCTTTAAAAAATGCAATAATTATTCAAAAACTTAATGTTGCGCCAGAGTATTTGTTTGAAAGCGTTGAGTCTTAGCACACGGCGTGGGGTCCAGGAGCCCACGAAAGGGCCCCTGGTGGGGTCTAGGGCGAAGCCCTTGGCTGGGCCCAGGGGTTCAGGGGCGGATCCCCCTGAAGCCTTTTGGTTTCAGAATGTCTAACTGGCATATAACAAGTCTCCTTGCTATATGTTGAATTCTGGCATATTGCAAGACCAGGGAGGACTCTCCATCTACATTAAATATGCCAAAATTAAAATTATTTTGATATCATTATATGCACTTTCAAGAATCTTTGAAACTCAAGTAAATACTTTGTCTAAGCTAGGCCATTGACTTATACATCGTCGTCAGTATGTAGTCTATGTGTGGTAATTTAAGTCCCGTGTCCTCAATACAGTTCTACAACCGACGGGGCACACCAATAGGCCGAAGTCAATTGCATGTAACACCGCCTGGGGGAAGGGGGGATATGTACCCAGGGGCATTCACACCCGCGGCTCCCCGTGGATCCACCGTTAATAAAAATAGTCTAGTCTGCTATTACACTTGAGCTCTTTACCTATACAACTAGATTGAAAATCGAAATGTGACAAAAGGGAAAACTCTTGCAACCGGAATCACTACAATGGTTTGATATATAATACCATATTTTGTAGTACTATGCTGGTAACACGATTCCCTCAACTGTTTCCTCTTACCTCTTTCTTTGGTCCCTCGTCAATGTTAAATTTTGTGTTCTTCTTTTTGTCTTCCACCCCCTTTCCTTCTATCGTTCCTGGCGTTTCCTTTCCCCCTTTTTATTTGTTTTCTTGAAATGATAGGGGGAGCTGCCTCTGACCCCATGGGACCGCCCCTGGCTCTTCATTATTGAGTCTTAACCTTGAATCGGATAAGCAATATGTTTCAAGGTCGTTGGGGATTTTGGGGCATATTTATAGGAAATAAAAACGCCTCAAAACTGACAAAGCCTCAGACAATAATAAAACAATGGTTGTGTTAGTCTAATAGTCTGATTGATAAAACAACGAAGTGATACGAAAAACGGCCTTGTACAAAATAACAGTCAAACGGTTTTTCGTAGACAGTGTTTCTACTCATATTAAAGGCAGTGGACACTATTGATAATTGTCAAAGACTAGCCTTCACAGATGGTGTATCACAACATATGCATAAAATAACTAACCTGTGAAAATTTGAGCTCAATCGGTCATCAAAGTTGCGAGATAATAATTAAAGAAGAAAACACCCTTGTCACACGAAGTTGTGTGCGTTTAGATGGTTGATTTCGAGACCTCAAGTTCTACATCTGAGGTCTCGAAATCAAATTCGTGGAAATTACTTCTTTCTCGAAAACTATGGCACTTAAGAGGGAGCCGTTTCTCACAATGTTTTATACCATCAACCTCTCCCCATTACTCGTCACCAAGAAAGGTTTTATGCTTATATTATTTTGGGTAATTACCAATAGCGTCCACTGCCTTTAAGCGGTTTATTGTAAGGTGTTTTTTATTGAAAACAGGAGGATTAATACGAATTCACTCTTCCTACAACTTCATATGTATTATGCCTTTAAAGCCATTATACACTTTCAGTTAACAGTATTGTCCAAGTCCCACACTTCGTGTATCACAACTTATATATAAAATAACAATCCTGTGGAAATTTAGGCTCAATCGGACATCGGAGTCGGGAGAAAATAACGGGAAAACCCACTCTTGTTTTCGCGCGTTTCGCCGTGTCATGACATGTGTTTATAACAAATCCGTAATTCTCGTTAACGATAATTTATATTGTTTTACCGTTTTCTCAAAAAGTAAAGCATTTCATGGACTAATATTTCAAGAGAAGTCTTTCACCATTACCTTCTGTAAACCCTGTAAATTATTTGTAATTCTGTGATTTTTTTTTTCTGTTCCGAAAGGTTCCAATGGCTTTAAAGGAACACATTGCCTTGGATCGGTCGAGTTGGTCTTTGAAAAGCGTTTGTAACCTTTGTTTATAAAATACATATGGGTAGAAAGATGTTGTAAAAGTAGAATACATTGATCCACACAAACAGCCTCGAAATTGCACGGTTTTCCTCTTACCTCGTCGACGGTCGGCCATTCATGGGAGTCAAATTTGGCCGACCGTGTTAGTTCGCACAGTAAAAGGAAAACCACGCAATTTCGAGGCAAACTTGTGTGGATCACTGCATTCTACTTTTAAAACATCTTTTCAACCGTATGCATTTTATAAAAAACGGTTACAAACGCTTTTTATAGACCAACCCGTCCGATCCATAGTCCGATCCAAGGCAACGTGTTCCTTTAAGTATCTGCTGTTTTTCGTAAAGGGTGGATTTTTGCGTAGAAGTGACACTTCCCTGCACTTCCATATCTCTTGTTCCCATCAGCGATCTACGTACCCTGTTTGTGCTAAAGGATTAGTTCCATAATTTTATTTATTCATAATTGGATTAAATTGCTAAGGAGCTTGTCAAACCATAGCATGACATAATTTATCAGATATTATTTATGAAATATGTATTTCAGGTTGATTGATACCATAACTAAGATATAGAACCATAACTTATTCGACTTTTGTAATGCAAATTATGTGAAATTGAAGACATTAGAACAAACAGAATAGCTGTTCCAGATTGCTAACCAACCAAAAGGACGTACGTTATAAATGCAACAAAAATAGTCAATGGCCTGACGCTTCGACCACAGCAGAGTCTTTTTCGAAGGCTAAACAGAGAGAGAGAAAGCCTTGGAGAAAAACGTAAGGGTCGAAGGTCAGGCCATGTTTTGCATAAAACATTAGAGTCCGTGCCCAATAAGGAGTTCAATGCACACGACACCATGAGCGCAGAAATACACACCAAAGAAATGCAGCCCTCCTGTTACATAACATTTATATATTGATGAACATATTTATAAGTTGACGTTGTCAACCATACCACCAAATTAAAGGCAGTGGACACTGTTGGTAATTACTCAACATAATTATTAGCGTAAAACCTTTCTTGGGGACGAGTAATGGGGAGAGGCTGATGATATAAAACATTGCGAGAAACAGCTCCCTCTGAAGTGCCATAGTTTTCGAGAAAGAAGTAATTTTCCACGAATTTGACTTCGAGACCTCAGATTTAGAACTTGAGGTGTCGAAATCAACCATCTAAACGCACACAACTTCGTGTGACAAGGGTGTTTTCTTCTTTCATTATTATCTCGTAACTTTGATGACCGATTGGGCTCAAATTTTCACAGGTTTGTTATTTTATGCATATGTTGAGATGCATCCTTTGGTTTTTCAACCGTTTGATTGTTTCAATCCTTTATAACTGTAGATGCATACAATAACGTAAGATAACCTTCAAATTTTGAAATACACATTTTAAAAGGTGGTTGCGTTTTTGAGATATCGCCAAGAAACGTTTTACTGACAGTAATGCTTGTCACATTCAAATGTTGGGGCAATAAAACTGAAATATTTTGACACGTCTCTCTCTCTCTGAAGTGATGAGCTTTTGAGAAAGAGGTAATTTCTCACTAAAATATTCAAAGACTTCAGGCCTGAAGCCTTTTATTAGCCATTGGACATTTTGTGATTTCCTTAATTATTCTCTTGCGACTTCGATGACCAATATTGAGTCCAAATTTTCGCATTTCCTTTAATTTCATGCATTTGTTGGGCTAAACCAAGTCTTTAACAACTACCAAATGCGTCCAATGCCTTTAAATGCACTGGACACCTTTGGTAATTGTCAAAGACCAGTCTCCTCACTTGGTGTATCTCAACATATGCATATAATACAAAACCTGTGAAAGTTTGAGCTCAATTGGTCGATGAAGATGCGAGATAATAATGAAAGAAAAACCACACACACGAAGTTGTGTGCATTCGGATGCTTGATTTCGTGTCCTCAAATTCTAAATCTGAGGTCTCGAAATCAAATTCGTGGAAAATTACTTCTTTCTCAAAAACTACTCCACTTCAGAGGGGGCCAATTCTCACACCATTATACACTATCAACAGCTCCCCATTACTCGTTACCAAGTAATGTTTTATGCTTATAATTATTTTGACTAATTATCAATAGTGTCCACTGCCTTTAAGTAGTTTTGTTTTATTCTAAATTAAGGACCCAAACTTTATTCAGCTTTTCCCTCCCCGGCGTTAAAGCCATTGGACACTTTCGATAACATTATTGTCCAAGGCCCACACTTCGTGTATCACAACTTATATATAAAATAACAAACCTGTGAAAATTTAGGCTTAGTCGGTCATCGGAGTCGGGAGAAAATAACGGGAAAACCCACCCTTGTTCCGCACGTTTTCGCCGTGTCATGACATGTGTTTAAAATAAATCCGTAATTCTCGATATCGAGAATTGATATTGTTTTAATGTTTTCTCAAAAAGTAAAGCATTACATGGAATAATATTTCAAGAGAAGTCTTTCACCATTACCTTCTGTATACCCTGTAAATTATTTGTAAATCTGTGAACTTTTTTTTGTCTGTACCGAAAGTGTCGAATGGCTTTAATGTGTTTGATCTATACTTTACTTAGCCTTGATCTCAACGTGATTCAGTGCTAAGATTCCGAACCCAGTAACAGATCGACTATTTAACCATTGGTTTAGTGGTTTACTCTGCCATGATGACACACTATTCTCAAACACTGGTATTAGTGAGAGACAAGAAGTCTATGGTCTTCAGCTACTTTGATTAGTCTCATCTCAATCAGATACTCCAATGACCTACTTGAATATCGTGTTTCAGATACCATATCAAATTGATACAGTCAAGTTGTTGTCTTACCTGCGGAAGGATATGGGTCGTCAATGAAACACGCCATCAACGAGGTATACGGAGTCCTATGAGTGCCATCCGACTTAACCACATGTCGACTTACATGAACGAAGATGTAGATAAGATTTTGTAAGACGACTTACTGAACCTAACAAGTTGACTGGTCGTGAGAATTTATCTCACCAAGACGACTTGTTACCTAATAAGTTTTTATGTTAACAATCATTTTGAGTAATTACCAAGTGCCTTTAAAGTTATTCATAATGTGTTTCTTTTCCATCTATTTGTAATTATTTTTGTTATCTTTGCGCTATCGATCATTAATAATGCTCCAACCTAAAGGTTAGAAAAAACTCTGACGTTGGCGGCGTGGGTCAAAACGACATGTCAATGTGGGAGGGTGCTTTGTTACACCTGTCATGTTGCAACACACCGGCTATACAAAATGGAGCTCCCATATAAATGACGTAACATGAGTGATGACGTAACATGAGTGATGACGTAACAGGGCTTTTTTCGAATCCTTCAAAAAAGAACAAGAGCATGCAAGCTACTAAAAATTGACGTAACTTTTTTTAAATTAAAATTTGTTTAATTTCATGTGAACTCAATTACATCTCTTTTTTTTTATTTTTTTTTTTATGAGTTTCAGCAATAACACTTGTTGTAATTTCGCCAATGCTGGTCTTTAAGAAACATGGACGTAAAAAGAAATGCCTTCTCTTTGATTAAGTATTAGAGTAATATTAAAAAAATGTGTTTGCACAAACGCTGGTTAAATCGATTGACAGCGCACAGACTGATATTAATTTTTTTTTTTTTTTTTTTTCAATTTTGTTCAATCTCGTGTTTTTTTTGCCGTAATAACATTACTGAATCGAAAGGTTTGATTCAAAAGGACTGTGCCATTGGTTTAACACAAGAGAACCAAATGACACAAAACGGGCCTATAAAAAGCACTTTAAATCAACAACACCGAACGCTTCAAGTACGAAGAGAACTCCCCGTGGTAAGATCAACGCTACTTCAATTTGTGACTATAGACAGAGTAAGAGAGAGACCTGGGTGCGGTGCCAGCGGCTACATCTACCGAGGAGGTATATAGCACGGCTTCCTCGCTACGGTTCCCGGTTCATACTTTCATTTACCTGGGCCCCTCTTGCTCGTCACAGGAAATACGAAAGCGGAAGGAGTCAAAAGGGGCCCACTTGAGAGCGCGGTCGGGGGAGTATTTCTTGGTTATTAACCCATCCTCGGTGACCCTTGAGAGACGATCCATCTATCATTCCGCCTCTAATGGGACGGGTTGAACGTTTACTTAGTGTGATCTTGGCGTCACGAGCATCGGTTGGGGGTTTTGGGGGTTTGGTGTGGGCGAGGAGTCCGTTGGTGTACCCCCTCTTCTCTCCTGTCAGGGTCTCGGATCAGAGACGTACCAATCTCTGATTCCATCTGAGTTATTTTGTCAAGTGTTTGATTTGTGTAGATGTCGATTTCAATAAATGAGGCAGAACAACAGATAATGTGAATCGTTATAATGCGGGCTGATTCTCAATTCATTAAAGAGGAAATGATTGATACAAGTTCACTGTGACGATGCGACATAATTTGAAAACACAGCAGTAAATTTTGCTGTTAAAGGTTTCGAAGAGGAGTGGTAAGGATAAAAACAACACTAATTTTGGTATGGTATGAAAGCTTACTGATTGAAATGCATATTATTTGAAACATTTTTGTTTTTGAACTATTTCCCTCCGAAATAAAGTCACATTCGAGAAGACTGAAAAAAAAAAAAAAAAAAAAAAAAAAACGCAACGGCCTTTTTCGGTCGTTAAAATTTATATTGTTAAAACCAAAATATAGGGCATTTGTATACATGATGAACATCTTCGTCTTGTAGCCCCTGACGTAGAGTGGTTTTTAGCATTGTTCGGGCGAACTTGCCAATAAAACAAATATATAAAGAAAGTTGTGCATGTTCTTTCACAATTTCCTCTGGACTCACAATGGACTGAGCTCACATGCTTGTTATCATGTTTAATGGTTGATCACACAAACCATAAACTCTGTCTGCGACTATTTTGTCAGCTCTAGCAATCCTGTTTTTAAATAAAATTTTAAAAGGAAATTGTCTTGTCTTCTTTTTGGATCAGTAAATTCATTCACAGCAAACCCTGTAGTTCCAACCTGTGGATTGATATCAAATGTGGTCATGTTTGAGTGAAACCAACGACAAGCCGTTCATGTTTTGCAGTACATTTTATGCAATGTTCACACTTAGCTTATTTTGATTGCGGCAATCGAAATTAAGCAACATTTTTTTGAGATATTCAATAACAAGTCTTTTCCTGGACTGTGAGAGTATTTCTGAACTTATTCTTTGAAAGGTCGGTATTGATATATTATATCAACTATATGATCTCTATAATCAGTGGGTATTCATGATTGGAACGCCGGTTTTGAAACAGATTTGTAAGTCAAACAAATAATCGAAATTAGCATTTTTAAAGACATTGGACACTATTGGTAATTGTCAAAGACCAGTCTTCTAACTTGGTGTATCTCAACATACACAAAATAACAAACCTGTGAAAATTTGAGCTCAATCGGTCGTCAAAGTTGCGAGATAATAATGAAAGAAAAAACACCCTTGTCACACGAAGTTGTGTGCTTTTGGATGGTTGATTTCGAGACCTCAAATTCTAAACTTGAGGTCTCGAAATCAAATTCGTGGGAAAAATACTTCTTTCTCGAAAACTAGGTCACTTCAGAGGGAGCCGTTTCTCACAATGTTTGATACCGTCAACCTCTCCCCATTACTCGTTACCAAGATATAAAGGTTTTATGCTAATAAACATTTTGAGTAATTACCAATAGTGTCCACTGCCTTTAAACTCTGTTCTTTATTGATAACATGAGGGTTATGTTTTGCACGCCCTTTATAAGCCTCTGTGGTTTTATTACAAAGGCAATCACATCATCAGGCAAATGGGAGACTTTCTGGGACGATAGAGGGCAGCAGACTTACCGGGTAAATCCATTGTTCTCAGAATTATGCGCATGTTCAGAACTACGTAAACAATGGAAATTTACCCGGTATGTCTGCTGCCACCTAGCGTTGGAAAGTCTACTATTGTGTGTGATCCCCGAACACAATCTGAATCCTTATACCCCTCCGTAAAAACTGTGGTCTAAAAAAAATATATGTGATCTAAACACTGATTAAAATTGCACTCGAGCCAGCAAACCAATTTGCGTTTTCATTTCACGTGCTGTAATTATGTTATTACTTCGGCTGGTAATTAAATCAAATCAGATTGGTTAGCACTGGATGGAAGGAACTAAAAAATAGTAATATACATGCATCTAAATGAGCAATTTATTTAATGATCTTAAAAAATATCCCACCTTTTTGATCGGTTGATTTCCAACTGACAGACCATGACAAGTATAGGGGAAGTTTATATCAGTAGAAAGCAAAGAATCTAGGAAAAGTAGCTTGTTTTTTGCGTAATTCGTTCAGGTTGTTTGAATGAATGCCTGAACGTTGTGACGAGCATCTTTTGATTTAGTAAAATTTCAGGGGCGCTATGTAATGTTTTAAGTCCTTTTAAAAATCCAACAAGCTAGGTATTAAAGGAACACGTTGCCTTGGATCGGTCGAGTTGGTCTTTGAAAAGCGTTTGTAACCGTTCGTTATAAAATGCATATGGTTAGAAAGATGTTTTAAAAATAGAATACAATGATCCACACATTTGCCTCGAAATAGCATGGTTTTCCTTTTACTTTGTTTGTCGACGAGGTAAAAGAAAAAAAAACACGCAATTTCGAGTAATACGTTTGCGGATCATTATATTCTACTTACAAATCAAGTTGTGTACAACCTCCCTCCGGAATGGGACAAGGCGAACACCTTGGTAAAATCCATGATTCAACTTGGTATACAGCCTATACCTCAAATGCGAGGGTATGAGGGGCCGTTTATGACTAAATGAGCAAACCCATATATATAAGAGCAAAACTATATATATAAGAGCAAACCCATATATATAAGAGCAAAACCATATATATAGGAGCAATACTATATATAAAGGAGCAAAACCATATTTATATTGGAGCAAACCCATATTATAGGAGCAAGCCCATATATAAAGGAGCAAACCCGTATATATAGGAGCAAAACCATATATAAGAGCAAACCAATATATTTAAGAGCAAAATAATAAATATATAATGATTAAAACAAATATATAGAAGACCACCGAAAATATATAAAGGATCAACGGCAAAAATATATAAAGGACCAAAAACCTCAAATATAAATGACCAACACAAATATATTTAACAGCGCCCTCTATATTGGACGTAGTTTCATATAATTATATAAGACATGTGCACCCATATATATAAGACATAAAGTCTCATACAAAGGACGTCAACAGCCGTCAAAGGTTAAAATCGGGAACGAAAATTATCGAGCCGTAAATTCAGCCTTTGTCTGACACTTGGTACTCATTGCGCACGTTTCGCTGGGAATGGGAAAGGGAGAGGGGGACCGACACGTCGCGACGGCGTGACTGACCGACGCTAGCACTCGGGCTAGCTGGAAATGGGCAGCCGATCCGATCTGATCAGTGTGCATGCTGCACGTACACCGACAGCGATTCCTCTCTTCAATACTATCTCCATGATACTATAGTGTAAAAACAAATTAGGATAACAGGAAAATTGTTCACAATCAAAAACTATAAATCAACTATCCCACCTTTTTACACCGTGTGTTCGAAATACTAAAAGTTTTAGTTTACGCTGTGAGGTAATCTTCAAATTTTCTGAAGCAGCACTTTAAAGGAAGAAGACGAGAGATAGTCCGCCATTTACTCTGCTAATGTATGGACGACATTGGAGCGACGTCATATGTTTTCATTACTTTCATTGGTTCTTATTCTTATTCTTATTCTTTATTTGGCCATTAAACAATTACAAATACAAGCAGACAGTATGTCAAATATAAGTACATGTACAAAAGTAAAGCAAGAAAAACAGTAAGGGCACAGGAAATTATAAAATCAACCCTAATGTGATGGCCAGGATGGTATTTTATTGAATATTCAGAAGCTAGTATGCCGTGCAAAATAAATAAAAATTAAATCTCATTCAAATATATTAAACAAATTAATTACAATTAAAGTCACGCCGTAGCGACATGTCGGTCCCCCTCTCCCCTTTCCCATTCCCAGCGAAACGTGCGCAATGATTACCAAGTGCCAGACAAAGGCTAAATTTACGGCTCGGTGATTTGACGTCCTTTGTATGAGACTTTTATGTCTTATATATATGGGTGCACATGTCTTATATATATGAAACTACGTCCAATATAGAGGGCGCTGTTAAATATATTTGTGTTTGTCTTTTATATTTGAGGTTGTTGGTCCTTCATATCTATTTGCCGTTGATCCTTTATATATTTTCGGTGGTCTTTTATATAAAAATTATGTGTTTGATTATGATATATTTTTTTTTTTTTTTTTTTTTGTATAACCATGATTCAACTTGGTATACAGCCTATACCTCTAATGAAAGGGGGGTATGCAGTTGTACTAGTATAACTTGCGTACACTCTGGCATAACAAGAATACAACTTTAGTATGTAGTGGAACATATCAAGTTGTGTACAGCCTCCCTCCCTCTGGAACGGGAAAAGGCGTACACTTTGGTATAACCATGATTCAACACGGGAAAAGGCGTAGACTTTGGTATAACCATGATTCAACTTGATATACAGCCTATACCTCTAATGAAAGGGGGGTATGCAGTTGTACTAGTATAACCTGCGTACACTTTAGCGTAACCAATAAAGTTGTGTACAGGCTTGCTCCCTCTGGAACGGGAAAAGGAGTACACTTTGGTATAACGATGATTCAACTTGGTATACAGCCTATACCTGTAATGAAAGGGGGTAATGCAGTTGTACAAGTATAACTTGCGTACACTTTGGCATAACACTTTAGTATGTAGTGGAACATATCAAGTTGTGTACAGCCTCCCTCGCTCTGGAACGGGAAAAGGCGTACACTTTGGTATAACGATAATTCAACTTGGTATACAGCCTATACCTCTAATGAAAGGGGGTAATGCAGTTGTACACAACTTTAGTATGTAGTGGAACATATGAAGTTGTGTACAGCCTCCCTCCCTCTGGAACGGGAAAAGGCGTACACTTTGGTATAACCATGATTAAACTTGGTATACATCATATACCTCTAATGAAAGGGGGGGGGGGGTAATGCAGTTGCACAAGTATAACTTGCGTACACTTTGGCGTAACAATAATACAACTTTAGTATGTAGTGGAACATATCAAGTTGCGTACAGCCTCCCTACGGAACGGGAAAAGGCGTACACTTTGGTATAACGATAATTCAACTTGGTATACAGCCTATACCTCTAATGAAAGGGGGTAATGCAGTTGTACACAACTTCAGTATGTAGTGGAACATATCAAGTTTCAACTTGGTATACAGCCTATACCCCTAATGAAAGGGGGTAATGCAGTTGTACACAACTATAACCATGATTCAACTTGGTATACAGCATATACCTCTAATGAAAGGGGGGGGGGGTAATGCAGTTGCACAAGTATAACTTGCGTACACTTTGGCGTAACAATAATACAACTTTAGTATGTAGTGGAACATATCAAGTTGCGTAGAGCCTCCCTCGCTCTGGAACGGGAAAAGGCGTCAGTTTGGTATAACGATGATTCAACTTGGTATACAGCCTATACCTCTAATGAAAGGGGGGTATGCAGTTGTACACAACTTTAGTATGTAGTGGAACATATCAAGTTGTGTACAGCCTCCCTCCCTCTGGAACGGGAAAAGGCGTACACTTTGGTATAACGATGATTCAACTTGGTATACAGCCTATACCTCTAATGAAAGGGGGGTATGCAGTTGTACTAGTATAACTTGCGTACACTTTGGCATAACAATAATACAACTTTAGTATGTAGTGGAACATATCAAGTTGCGTAGAGCCTCCCTCCCTCTGGAACGGGAAAAGGCGTACAGACTTTGGTATAACGATGATTCAACTTGGTATACAGCCTATACCTCTAATGAAAGGGGGGGGGGTAATGCAGTTGCACAAGTATAACTTGCGTACACTTTGGCGTAACAATAATACAACTTTAGTATGTAGTGGAACATATCAAGTTGCGTACAGCCTCCCTACGGAACGGGAAAAGGCGTACACTTTGGTATAACGATAATTGAACTTGGTATACAGCCTATACCTCTAATGAAAGGGGGTAATGCAGTTGTACACAACTTTAGTATGTAGTGGAACATTATCAAGTTGTGTACAGCCTCCCTCCCTCTGGAACGGGAAAAGGCGTACACTTTGGTATAACCATGATTCAACTTGGTATACAGCATATACCTCTAATGAAAGGGGGGGGGGGGTAATGCAGTTGCACAAGTATAACTTGCGTACACTTTGGCGTAACAATAATACAACTTTAGTATGTAGTGGAACATATCAAATTGCGTAGAGCCTCCCTCCCTCTGGAACGGGAAAAGGCGTCAGTTTGGTATAACGATGATTCAACTTGGTATACAGCCTATACCTCTAATGAAAGGGGGCAATGCAGTTGTACAAGTATAACTTGCGTACACTCTGGCATAACAATAATACAACTTTAGTACGTAGTGGAACATATCAAGTTCCGTACAGCCTCTCTCCCTCTGGAACGGGAAAAGGCGTACACTTTGGTATAACCATGATTCAACACGGGAAAAGGCGCAGACTTTGGTATAACAATAATCCAACTTTGGTATGTAGTGGAACAAATCAAGTTGTGTACAGCCTGCCTGCCTCTGGAACGGGAAAAGGCGTACACTTTGGTATAACCATGATTCAACACGGGAAAAGGCGTAGACTTTGGTATAACCATGATTCAACTTGATATACAGCCTATACCTCTAATGAAAGGGGGGTATGCAGTTGTACACAACTTTAGTATGTAGTGGAACATATCAAGTTGTGTACAGCCTCCCTCCCTCTGGAACGGGAAAAAGCGTACACTTTGGTATAACGATGATTCAACTTGGTATACAGCCTATACCTCTAATGAAAGGGGGGGTATGCAGTTGTACTAGTATAACTTGCGTACACTCTGGCATAACAAGAATACAACTTTAGTATGTAGTGGAACATATCAAGTTGCGTAGAGCCTCCCTCGCTCTGGAACGGGAAAAGGCGTCAGTTTGGTATAACGATGATTCAACTTGGTATACAGCCTATACCTCTAATGAAAGGGGGTAATGCAGTTGTACACAACTTTAGTATGTAGTGGAACATTATCAAGTTGTGTACAGCCTCCCTCCCTCTGGAACGGGAAAAGGCGTACACTTTGGTATAACCATGATTCAACTTGGTATACAGCATATACCTCTAATGAAAGGGGGGGGGGGGTAATGCAGTTGCACAAGTATAACTTGCGTACACTTTGGCGTAACAATAATACAACTTTAGTATGTAGTGGAACATATCAAGTTGCGTACAGCCTCCCTACGGAACGGGAAAAGGCGTACACTTTGGTATAACGATAATTCAACTTGGTATACAGCCTATACCTCTAATGAAAGGGGGTAATGCAGTTGTACACAACTTCAGTATGTAGTGGAACATATCAAGTTTCAACTTGGTATACAGCCTATACCCCTAATGAAAGGGGGTAATGCAGTTGTACACAACTTCAATATGTAGTGGAACATATCAAGTTGTGTACAGCCTCACTCCCTCTGGAACGGGAAAAGGCGTACACTTTGGTATAACCATGATTCAACTTGGTATACAGCATATACCTCTAATGAAAGGGGGGGGGGTAATGCAGTTGCACAAGTATAACTTGCGTACACTTTGGCGTAACAATAATACAACTTTAGTATGTAGTGGAACATATCAAGTTGCGTAGAGCCTCCCTCGCTCTGGAACGGGAAAAGGCGTCAGTTTGGTATAACGATGATTCAACTTGGTATACAGCCTATACCTCTAATGAAAGGGGGGTTTGCAGTTGTACACAACTTAAGTATGTAGTGGAACATATCAAGTTGTGTACAGCCTCCCTCCCTCTGGAACGGGAAAAGGCGTACACTTTGGTATAACGATGATTCAACTTGGTATACAGCCTATACCTCTAATGAAAGGGGGGGGGGGTATGCAGTTGTACTAGTATAACTTGCGTACACTTTGGCATAACAATAATACAACTTTAGTATGTAGTGGAACATATCAAGTTGCGTAGAGCCTCCCTCGCTCTGGAACGGGAAAAGGCGTCAGTTTGGTATAACGATGATTCAACTTGGTATACAGCCTATACCTCTAATGAAAGGGGGGGGGGGTAATGCAGTTGCACAAGTATAACTTGCGTACACTTTGGCGTAACAATAATACAACTTTAGTATGTAGTGGAACATATCAAGTTGCGTACAGCCTCCCTACGGAACGGGAAAAGGCGTACACTTTGGTATAACGATAATTGAACTTGGTATACAGCCTATACCTCTAATGAAAGGGGGTAATGCAGTTGTACACAACTTTAGTATGTAGTGGAACATTATCAAGTTGTGTACAGCCTCCCTCCCTCTGGAACGGGAAAAGGCGTACACTTTGGTATAACCATGATTCAACTTGGTATACAGCATATACCTCTAATGAAAGGGGGGGGGGGGTAATGCAGTTGCACAAGTATAACTTGCGTACACTTTGGCGTAACAATAATACAACTTTAGTATGTAGTGGAACATATCAAATTGCGTAGAGCCTCCCTCCCTCTGGAACGGGAAAAGGCGTCAGTTTGGTATAACGATGATTCAACTTGGTATACAGCCTATACCTCTAATGAAAGGGGGCAATGCAGTTGTACAAGTATAACTTGCGTACACTCTGGCATAACAAGAATACAACTTTAGTACGTAGTGGAACATATCAAGTTCCGTACAGCCTCTCTCCCTCTGGAACGGGAAAAGGCGTACACTTTGGTATAACCATGATTCAACACGGGAAAAGGCGCAGACTTTGGTATAACAATAATCCAACTTTGGTATGTAGTGGAACAAATCAAGTTGTGTACAGCCTGCCTGCCTCTGGAACGGGAAAAGGCGTACACTTTGGTATAACTATGATTCAACACGGGAAAAGGCGTAGACTTTGATATAACCATGATTCAACTTGATATACAGCCTATACCTCTAATGAAAGGGGGGTGTGCAGTTGTACACAACTTTAGTATGTAGTGGAACATATCAAGTTGTGTACAGCCTCCCTCCCTCTGGAACGGGAAAAAGCGTACACTTTGGTATAACGATGATTCAACTTGGTATACAGCCTATACCTCTAATGAAAGGGGGGGTATGCAGTTGTACTAGTATAACTTGCGTACACTCTGGCATAACAAGAATACAACTTTAGTATGTAGTGGAACATATCAAGTTGCGTAGAGCCTCCCTCGCTCTGGAACGGGAAAAGGCGTCAGTTTGGTATAACGATGATTCAACTTGGTATACAGCCTATACCTCTAATGAAAGGGGGTAATGCAGTTGTACACAACTTTAGTATGTAGTGGAACATTATCAAGTTGTGTACAGCCTCCCTCCCTCTGGAACGGGAAAAGGCGTACACTTTGGTATAACCATGATTCAACTTGGTATACAGCATATACCTCTAATGAAAGGGGGGGGGGGTAATGCAGTTGCACAAGTATAACTTGCGTACACTTTGGCGTAACAATAATACAACTTTAGTATGTAGTGGAACATATCAAGTTGCGTACAGCCTCCCTACGGAACGGGAAAAGGCGTACACTTTGGTATAACGATAATTGAACTTGGTATACAGCCTATACCTGTAATGAAAGGGGGTAATGCAGTTGTACTAGTATAACTTGCGTACACTTTGGCATAACAATAATACAACTTTAGTATGTAGTGGAACATATCAAGTTGCGTACAGCCTCCCTCGCTCTGGAACGGGAAAAGGCGTCAGTTTGGTATAACGATGATTCAACTTGGTATACAGCCTATACCTCTAATGAAAGGGGGGTTTGCAGTTGTACACAACTTTAGTATGTAGTGGAACATATCAAGTTGTGTACAGCCTCCCTCCCTCTGGAACGGGAAAAGGCGTACACTGTGGTATAACGATAATTCAACTTGGTATACAGACTATACCTCTAATGAAAGGGGGTAATGCAGTTGTACACAACTTCAGTATGTAGTGGAACATATCAAGTTTCAACTTGGTATACAGCCTATACCTCTAATGAAAGGGGGTAATGCAGTTGTACACAACTTCAATATGTAGTGGAACATATCAAGTTGTGTACAGCCTCACTCCCTCTGGAACGGGAAAAGGCGTACACTTTGGTATAACCATGATTCAACTTGGTATACAGCATATACCTCTAATGAAAGGGGGGGGGGTAATGCAGTTGCACAAGTATAACTTGCGTACACTTCGGCGTAACAATAATACAACTTTAGTATGTAGTGGAACATATCAAGTTGCGTAGAGCCTCCCTCGCTCTGGAACGGGAAAAGGCGTCAGTTTGGTATAACGATGATTCAACTTGGTATACAGCCTATACCTCTAATGAAAGGGGGGTTTGCAGTTGTACACAACTTTAGTATGTAGTGGAACATATCAAGTTGCGTAGAGCCTCCCTCGCTCTGGAACGGGAAAAGGCGTCAGTTTGGTATAACGATGATTCAACTTGGTATACAGCCTATACCTCTAATGAAAGGGGGGTTTGCAGTTGTACACAACTTTAGTATGTAGTGGAACATTATCAAGTTGTGTACAGCCTCCCTCCCTCTGGAACGGGAAAAGGCGTACACTTTGGTATAACCATGATTCAACTTGGTATACAGCATATACCTCTAATGAAAGGGGGGGGGGGGGTAATGCAGTTGCACAAGTATAACTTGCGTACACTTTGGCGTAACAATAATACAACTTTAGTATGTAGTGGAACATATCAAATTGCGTAGAGCCTCCCTCCCTCTGGAACGGGAAAAGGCGTCAGTTTGGTATAACGATGATTCAACTTGGTATACAGCCTATACCTCTAATGAAAGGGGGCAATGCAGTTGTACAAGTATAACTTGCGTACACTCTGGCATAACAAGAATACAACTTTAGTACGTAGTGGAACATATCAAGTTCCGTACAGCCTCTCTCCCTCTGGAACGGGAAAAGGCGTACACTTTGGTATAACCATGATTCAACACGGGAAAAGGCGCAGACTTTGGTATAACAATAATCCAACTTTGGTATGTAGTGGAACAAATCAAGTTGTGTACAGCCTGCCTGCCTCTGGAACGGGAAAAGGCGTACACTTTGGTATAACTATGATTCAACACGGGAAAAGGCGTAGACTTTGGTATAACCATGATTCAACTTGATATACAGCCTATACCTCTAATGAAAGGGGGGTGTGCAGTTGTACACAACTTTAGTATGTAGTGGAACATATCAAGTTGTGTACAGCCTCCCTCCCTCTGGAACGGGAAAAAGCGTACACTTTGGTATAACGATGATTCAACTTGGTATACAGCCTATACCTCTAATGAAAGGGGGGGTATGCAGTTGTACTAGTATAACTTGCGTACACTCTGGCATAACAAGAATACAACTTTAGTATGTAGTGGAACATATCAAGTTGCGTAGAGCCTCCCTCGCTCTGGAACGGGAAAAGGCGTCAGTTTGGTATAACGATGATTCAACTTGGTATACAGCCTATACCTCTAATGAAAGGGGGTAATGCAGTTGTACACAACTTTAGTATGTAGTGGAACATTATCAAGTTGTGTACAGCCTCCCTCCCTCTGGAACGGGAAAAGGCGTACACTTTGGTATAACCATGATTCAACTTGGTATACAGCATATACCTCTAATGAAAGGGGGGGGGGGGGTAATGCAGTTGCACAAGTATAACTTGCGTACACTTTGGCGTAACAATAATACAACTTTAGTATGTAGTGGAACATATCAAGTTGCGTACAGCCTCCCTACGGAACGGGAAAAGGCGTACACTTTGGTATAACGATAATTGAACTTGGTATACAGCCTATACCTGTAATGAAAGGGGGTAATGCAGTTGTACTAGTATAACTTGCGTACACTTTGGCATAACAATAATACAACTTTAGTATGTAGTGGAACATATCAAGTTGCGTACAGCCTCCCTCGCTCTGGAACGGGAAAAGGCGTCAGTTTGGTATAACGATGATTCAACTTGGTATACAGCCTATACCTCTAATGAAAGGGGGGTTTGCAGTTGTACACAACTTTAGTATGTAGTGGAACATATCAAGTTGTGTACAGCCTCCCTCCCTCTGGAACGGGAAAAGGCGTACACTGTGGTATAACGATAATTCAACTTGGTATACAGACTATACCTCTAATGAAAGGGGGTAATGCAGTTGTACACAACTTTAGTATGTAGTGGAACATATCAAGTTTCAACTTGGTATACAGCCTATACCTCTAATGAAAGGGGGTAATGCAGTTGTACACAACTTCAATATGTAGTGGAACATATCAAGTTGTGTACAGCCTCACTCCCTCTGGAACGGGAAAAGGCGTACACTTTGGTATAACCATGATTCAACTTGGTATACAGCATATACCTCTAATGAAAGGGGGGGGGGTAATGCAGTTGCACAAGTATAACTTGCGTACACTTCGGCGTAACAATAATACAACTTTAGTATGTAGTGGAACATATCAAGTTGCGTAGAGCCTCCCTCGCTCTGGAACGGGAAAAGGCGTCAGTTTGGTATAACGATGATTCAACTTGGTATACAGCCTATACCTCTAATGAAAGGGGGGTTTGCAGTTGTACACAACTTTAGTATGTAGTGGAACATATCAAGTTGCGTAGAGCCTCCCTCGCTCTGGAACGGGAAAAGGCGTCAGTTTGGTATAACGATGATTCAACTTGGTATACAGCCTATACCTCTAATGAAAGGGGGTAATGCAGTTGTACACAACTTTAGTATGTAGTGGAACATTATCAAGTTGTGTACAGCCTCCCTCCCTCTGGAACGGGAAAAGGCGTACACTTTGGTATAACCATGATTCAACTTGGTATACAGCATATACCTCTAATGAAAGGGGGGGGGGGGTAATGCAGTTGCACAAGTATAACTTGCGTACACTTTGGCGTAACAATAATACAACTTTAGTATGTAGTGGAACATATCAAGTTGCGTACAGCCTCCCTACGGAACGGGAAAAGGCGTACACTTTGGTATAACGATAATTCAACTTGGTATACAGCCTATACCTCTAATGAAAGGGGGTAATGCAGTTGTACACAACTTCAGTATGTAGTGGAACATATCAAGTTTCAACTTGGTATACAGCCTATACCCCTAATGAAAGGGGGTAATGCAGTTGTACACAACTTCAATATGTAGTGGAACATATCAAGTTGTGTACAGCCTCACTCCCTCTGGAACGGGAAAAGGCGTACACTTTGGTATAACCATGATTCAACTTGGTATACAGCATATACCTCTAATGAAAGGGGGGGGGGGGGTAATGCAGTTGCACAAGTATAACTTGCGTACACTTTGGCGTAACAATAATACAACTTTAGTATGTAGTGGAACATATCAAGTTGCGTAGAGCCTCCCTCGCTCTGGAACGGGAAAAGGCGTCAGTTTGGTATAACGATGATTCAACTTGGTATACAGCCTATACCTCTAATGAAAGGGGGGTTTGCAGTTGTACACAACTTAAGTATGTAGTGGAACATATCAAGTTGTGTACAGCCTCCCTCCCTCTGGAACGGGAAAAGGCGTACACTTTGGTATAACGATGATTCAACTTGGTATACAGCCTATACCTCTAATGAAAGGGGGGGGGGGTATGCAGTTGTACTAGTATAACTTGCGTACACTTTGGCATAACAATAATACAACTTTAGTATGTAGTGGAACATATCAAGTTGCGTAGAGCCTCCCTCGCTCTGGAACGGGAAAAGGCGTCAGTTTGGTATAACGATGATTCAACTTGGTATACAGCCTATACCTCTAATGAAAGGGGGGGGGGGGGGTAATGCAGTTGCACAAGTATAACTTGCGTACACTTTGGCGTAACAATAATACAACTTTAGTATGTAGTGGAACATATCAAGTTGCGTACAGCCTCCCTACGGAACGGGAAAAGGCGTACACTTTGGTATAACGATAATTGAACTTGGTATACAGCCTATACCTCTAATGAAAGGGGGTAATGCAGTTGTACACAACTTTAGTATGTAGTGGAACATTATCAAGTTGTGTACAGCCTCCCTCCCTCTGGAACGGGAAAAGGCGTACACTTTGGTATAACCATGATTCAACTTGGTATACAGCATATACCTCTAATGAAAGGGGGGGGGGTAATGCAGTTGCACAAGTATAACTTGCGTACACTTTGGCGTAACAATAATACAACTTTAGTATGTAGTGGAACATATCAAATTGCGTAGAGCCTCCCTCCCTCTGGAACGGGAAAAGGCGTCAGTTTGGTATAACGATGATTCAACTTGGTATACAGCCTATACCTCTAATGAAAGGGGGCAATGCAGTTGTACAAGTATAACTTGCGTACACTCTGGCATAACAAGAATACAACTTTAGTACGTAGTGGAACATATCAAGTTCCGTACAGCCTCTCTCCCTCTGGAACGGGAAAAGGCGTACACTTTGGTATAACCATGATTCAACACGGGAAAAGGCGCAGACTTTGGTATAACAATAATCCAACTTTGGTATGTAGTGGAACAAATCAAGTTGTGTACAGCCTGCCTGCCTCTGGAACGGGAAAAGGCGTACACTTTGGTATAACTATGATTCAACACGGGAAAAGGCGTAGACTTTGATATAACCATGATTCAACTTGATATACAGCCTATACCTCTAATGAAAGGGGGGTGTGCAGTTGTACACAACTTTAGTATGTAGTGGAACATATCAAGTTGTGTACAGCCTCCCTCCCTCTGGAACGGGAAAAAGCGTACACTTTGGTATAACGATGATTCAACTTGGTATACAGCCTATACCTCTAATGAAAGGGGGGGTATGCAGTTGTACTAGTATAACTTGCGTACACTCTGGCATAACAAGAATACAACTTTAGTATGTAGTGGAACATATCAAGTTGCGTAGAGCCTCCCTCGCTCTGGAACGGGAAAAGGCGTCAGTTTGGTATAACGATGATTCAACTTGGTATACAGCCTATACCTCTAATGAAAGGGGGTAATGCAGTTGTACACAACTTTAGTATGTAGTGGAACATTATCAAGTTGTGTACAGCCTCCCTCCCTCTGGAACGGGAAAAGGCGTACACTTTGGTATAACCATGATTCAACTTGGTATACAGCATATACCTCTAATGAAAGGGGGGGGGGTAATGCAGTTGCACAAGTATAACTTGCGTACACTTTGGCGTAACAATAATACAACTTTAGTATGTAGTGGAACATATCAAGTTGCGTACAGCCTCCCTACGGAACGGGAAAAGGCGTACACTTTGGTATAACGATAATTGAACTTGGTATACAGCCTATACCTGTAATGAAAGGGGGTAATGCAGTTGTACTAGTATAACTTGCGTACACTTTGGCATAACAATAATACAACTTTAGTATGTAGTGGAACATATCAAGTTGCGTACAGCCTCCCTCGCTCTGGAACGGGAAAAGGCGTCAGTTTGGTATAACGATGATTCAACTTGGTATACAGCCTATACCTCTAATGAAAGGGGGGTTTGCAGTTGTACACAACTTTAGTATGTAGTGGAACATATCAAGTTGTGTACAGCCTCCCTCCCTCTGGAACGGGAAAAGGCGTACACTGTGGTATAACGATAATTCAACTTGGTATACAGACTATACCTCTAATGAAAGGGGGTAATGCAGTTGTACACAACTTCAGTATGTAGTGGAACATATCAAGTTTCAACTTGGTATACAGCCTATACCTCTAATGAAAGGGGGTAATGCAGTTGTACACAACTTCAATATGTAGTGGAACATATCAAGTTGTGTACAGCCTCACTCCCTCTGGAACGGGAAAAGGCGTCAGTTTGGTATAACGATGATTCAACTTGGTATACAGCCTATACCTCTAATGAAAGGGGGTAGTGCAGTTGTACTAGTATAACTTGCGTACACTCTGGCATAACAAGAATACAACATTAGTATGTAGTGGAACATATCAAATTGCGTAGAGCCTCCCTCCCTCTGGAACGGGAAAAGGCGTCAGTTTGGTATAACGATAATTGAACTTGGTATACAGCCTATACCTCTAATGAAAGGGGGGTATGCAGTTGTACTAGTATAACTTGCGTACACTCTGGCATAACAAGAATACAACTTTAGTATGTAGTGGAACATATCAAGTTGCGTAGAGCCTCCCTCCCTCTGGAACGGGAAAAGGCGTACACTTTGGTATAACCATGATTCAACTTGATATACAGCCTATACCTCTAATGAAAGGGGGGTATGCAGTTGTACACAACTTTAGTATGTAGTGGAACATATCAAGTTGTGTACAGCCTCCCTCCCTCTGGAACGGGAAAAGGCGTACACTTTGGTATAACCATGATTCAACTTGGTATACAGCATATACCTCTAATGAAAGGGGGGGGGGGGGGTAATGCAGTTGCACAAGTATAACTTGCGTACACTTTGGCGTAACAATAATACAACTTTAGTATGTAGTGGAACATATCAAATTGCGTAGAGCCTCCCTCCCTCTGGAACGGGAAAAGGCGTCAGTTTGGTATAACGATGATTCAACTTGGTATACAGCCTATACCTCTAATGAAAGGGGGCAATGCAGTTGTACAAGTATAACTTGCGTACACTTTGGCATAACAATAATACAACTTTAGTACGTAGTGGAACATATCAAGTTCCGTACAGCCTCTCTCCCTCTGGAACGGGAAAAGGCGTACACTTTGGTATAACCATGATTCAACACGGGAAAAGGCGCAGACTTTGGTATAACAATAATCCAACTTTGGTATGTAGTGGAACAAATCAAGTTGTGTACAGCCTGCCTGCCTCTGGAACGGGAAAAGGCGTACACTTTGGTATAACCATGATTCAACACGGGAAAAGGCGTAGACTTTGGTATAACCATGATTCAACTTGATATACAGCCTATACCTCTAATGAAAGGGGGGTATGCAGTTGTACACAACTTTAGTATGTAGTGGAACATATCAAGTTGTGTACAGCCTCCCTCCCTCTGGAACGGGAAAAGGCGTACACTTTGGTATAACGATGATTCAACTTGGTATACAGCCTATACCTCTAATGAAAGGGGGGTATGCAGTTGTACTAGTATAACTTGCGTACACTCTGGCATAACAAGAATACAACTTTAGTATGTAGTGGAACATATCAAGTTGCGTAGAGCCTCCCTCGCTCTGGAACGGGAAAAGGCGTCAGTTTGGTATAACGATGATTCAACTTGGTATACAGCCTATACCTCTAATGAAAGGGGGTAATGCAGTTGTACACAACTTTAGTATGTAGTGGAACATTATCAAGTTGTGTACAGCCTCCCTCCCTCTGGAACGGGAAAAGGCGTACACTTTGGTATAACCATGATTCAACTTGGTATACAGCCTATACCTCTAATGAAAGGGGGTAATGCAGTTGCACAAGTATAACTTGTGTACACTTTGGCGTAACAATAATACAACTTTAGTATGTAGTGGAACATATCAAGTTGCGTACAGCCTCCCTACGGAACGGGAAAAGGCGTACACTTTGGTATAACGATAATTGAACTTGGTATACAGCCTATACCTGTAATGAAAGGGGGTAATGCAGTTGTACTAGTATAACTTGCGTACACTTTGGCATAACAATAATACAACTTTAGTATGTAGTGGAACATATCAAGTTGCGTACAGCCTCCCTCGCTCTGGAACGGGAAAAGGCGTCAGTTTGGTATAACGATGATTCAACTTGGTATACAGCCTATACCTCTAATGAAAGGGGGGTTTGCAGTTGTACACAACTTTAGTATGTAGTGGAACATATCAAGTTGTGTACAGCCTCCCTCCCTCTGGAACGGGAAAAGGCGTACACTGTGGTATAACGATAATTCAACTTGGTATACAGACTATACCTCTAATGAAAGGGGGTAATGCAGTTGTACACAACTTTAGTATGTAGTGGAACATATCAAGTTTCAACTTGGTATACAGCCTATACCTCTAATGAAAGGGGGTAATGCAGTTGTACACAACTTCAATATGTAGTGGAACATATCAAGTTGTGTACAGCCTCACTCCCTCTGGAACGGGAAAAGGCGTACACTTTGGTATAACCATGATTCAACTTGGTATACAGCATATACCTCTAATGAAAGGGGGGGGGGTAATGCAGTTGCACAAGTATAACTTGCGTACACTTCGGCGTAACAATAATACAACTTTAGTATGTAGTGGAACATATCAAGTTGCGTAGAGCCTCCCTCGCTCTGGAACGGGAAAAGGCGTCAGTTTGGTATAACGATGATTCAACTTGGTATACAGCCTATACCTCTAATGAAAGGGGGGTTTGCAGTTGTACACAACTTTAGTATGTAGTGGAACATATCAAGTTGCGTAGAGCCTCCCTCGCTCTGGAACGGGAAAAGGCGTCAGTTTGGTATAACGATGATTCAACTTGGTATACAGCCTATACCTCTAATGAAAGGGGGTAATGCAGTTGTACACAACTTTAGTATGTAGTGGAACATTATCAAGTTGTGTACAGCCTCCCTCCCTCTGGAACGGGAAAAGGCGTACACTTTGGTATAACCATGATTCAACTTGGTATACAGCATATACCTCTAATGAAAGGGGGGGGGGGGTAATGCAGTTGCACAAGTATAACTTGCGTACACTTTGGCGTAACAATAATACAACTTTAGTATGTAGTGGAACATATCAAATTGCGTAGAGCCTCCCTCCCTCTGGAACGGGAAAAGGCGTCAGTTTGGTATAACGATGATTCAACTTGGTATACAGCCTATACCTCTAATGAAAGGGGGCAATGCAGTTGTACAAGTATAACTTGCGTACACTCTGGCATAACAAGAATACAACTTTAGTACGTAGTGGAACATATCAAGTTCCGTACAGCCTCTCTCCCTCTGGAACGGGAAAAGGCGTACACTTTGGTATAACCATGATTCAACACGGGAAAAGGCGCAGACTTTGGTATAACAATAATCCAACTTTGGTATGTAGTGGAACAAATCAAGTTGTGTACAGCCTGCCTGCCTCTGGAACGGGAAAAGGCGTACACTTTGGTATAACTATGATTCAACACGGGAAAAGGCGTAGACTTTGGTATAACCATGATTCAACTTGATATACAGCCTATACCTCTAATGAAAGGGGGGTGTGCAGTTGTACACAACTTTAGTATGTAGTGGAACATATCAAGTTGTGTACAGCCTCCCTCCCTCTGGAACGGGAAAAAGCGTACACTTTGGTATAACGATGATTCAACTTGGTATACAGCCTATACCTCTAATGAAAGGGGGGGTATGCAGTTGTACTAGTATAACTTGCGTACACTCTGGCATAACAAGAATACAACTTTAGTATGTAGTGGAACATATCAAGTTGCGTAGAGCCTCCCTCGCTCTGGAACGGGAAAAGGCGTCAGTTTGGTATAACGATGATTCAACTTGGTATACAGCCTATACCTCTAATGAAAGGGGGTAATGCAGTTGTACACAACTTTAGTATGTAGTGGAACATTAACAAGTTGTGTACAGCCTCCCTCCCTCTGGAACGGGAAAAGGCGTACACTTTGGTATAACCATGATTCAACTTGGTATACAGCATATACCTCTAATGAAAGGGGGGGGGGGGTAATGCAGTTGCACAAGTATAACTTGCGTACACTTTGGCGTAACAATAATACAACTTTAGTATGTAGTGGAACATATCAAGTTGCGTACAGCCTCCCTACGGAACGGGAAAAGGCGTACACTTTGGTATAACGATAATTGAACTTGGTATACAGCCTATACCTGTAATGAAAGGGGGTAATGCAGTTGTACTAGTATAACTTGCGTACACTCTGGCATAACAAGAACCAATCAAAATCTATTTTTAATCATATGACTCGGTTTCCTTATTCATTGAAAACATTTTAAATGGAATTCAGCAAAGTTCACGATTTGACATTTTCGTTCAAGCAGGTCTTTAAGTTCCGTATCTATAGACATTAGGACGCATTGAACCTGTAAGTGATGCTTCTCAGATTCAATTTTGGGAGATAACAACTGATATGTGTTTCCATTACTTCAAAGTAAAATGATTCTCATAATGCTTTATACTATTCAAAGCTGCTGCACTTCAATCCGAGTCAGTTTTATCAGCATTGATTAGCAAACACACACATTTCCTTTAAATAATGTTGTTGGGTTTTTTTTTTCAGCCGGATTTTTGTAAGAGTCCAATCACCAGTATAAAAGAGAACGAAGCCTGGCTGAAGTTTTATGACTTTGATGCACCAATCATCTGCCTTAGTGTCTTCTATTCCACTGATCCGGTGAGTATCCATGTATTTTCAAATAGAAGACTTGATTTTGTTTACTCAGTCTAATAATAATAATAATAATAATAATAAAAATAATAATAATAATATGGAAATCTTATTTAGTGCACGTATTTACCAAACAAGGTTCTCAAGGGGCTGAGTATATACAAACTTTCAGAAAGATAGGTTATTGAAGTGGTGAATTTTGAGATCCAACTATTTAGCAACTTATAAGGATTTACAAGGTGCTACGGCGCATACAGCAGTCTAAAGCAGGTGTCGGTTTCACAAGGATCGTCCTAACTTAGGAATAGTACTAGGACCGTTTTTTAACAGTCCTACTCTTAAAAGAGTTATCAAAAACTTAAGGCTAGTCCTAAGTTAGAACGATTAGCTCGTCCCAACTCAAGATAAGACTAGTCTTAACTCTTTGTAAAATCCACCCCTCAGCTGCCAACTCTTCCTCGAGTCTGCAAAAAGTTCCCTGGAAATAAATCAATCTTTCCATAATCTGATGAAGTAACTTAAAAGTCTGATTGTTTAAACCTTTTCCCTATTTTGTTGAAAATAATTCTGAATACCTCCCTGATTGTTGGACAAAGTCTCCGACATAATAACAAAATCCCCCCAAAATTGACACATTTCAAAAAGGCTTTAATATAGAAGTCTGAAAAGGCAAAATATGAGTATTATACACAAGTCGGTTGCACAGTTGTTATCAGCCAACGGGGCAAGTTGAGAAGCTGTGTTTACTAGGCCATAGCAGTTTGACTAGGCAGTGGCTGCTGATTGTGCCGGTGTGGCGGTTTCAACTTTCCGCTGTGTTCAGTTTTCCGAATGACCAAATACTGTAGCATTACGTCATGCGATGCCTGCGCACAGCAAGCGAAAGTAGTCCATTTTTAGTGCCATATTGAGTCATCCGTTACCCTCCAGTAGCTGTCATGGCGGCGTCCACGAGTCGAGTACAACTAGCGGCAAACGCGTGGATCGTATGAGTGTGACCTGCCTGAAGTTGTACCCATGAATACATGTAAAGATGGGGCAAGAGATTATGTGACTACACAGAAAAGAATCGTAATATAAACAATGTGGGGTCACTGCTAAAGAACTACAGTACTCGCCAGGGTACTCGCGGAGGTATCTGACAAGTCACCCCGGAAAACTGAACACGCCGGAAAGCTAAAACCGTTCGAACAACGTGCTGATATGACCGACTACGTCACCCAGAAAACTGAACACGGCGGAAGACTGAAACCGCCACACCGGAGCACATTGTAAATCATTATAAAGTGCTACATGATTGGGTCTCACAATTCATAACTTCAATAACTTTATATATTTGGTTTGCAGTAACACCATGTGTGTATCTGCTTGACAGGTTGAGTTTGTTCTCTAGAGTAGTTTCTTGCTATATATTCTACTAACCTTTCTGGAAAAAATGTATACTTGGCGCCTTGAGTATGTACCTTGTTGGTAGATACAGATGTACTTGCGCTATATAAGACTTGTACGGGGGGCTAGTGTTAACGGAGAGCCCTGTATTTTATACAGAAAGTTTGACTGTTATTTTATTGTTTACTACATTTTTGATGAAATCTTTCTTATCATCTCCTAGGGTCTTGACCTACGTATAGAGCACACACATTGTTTCAGTCACCATGGCGTAGGCGGACATTATCACCACGACACCACACCAGATGATGTTGTCTACAGGGGTTATTTCATTCCAGCTGAGAGTGTTTATCGAGTGGATAGACCCGAGGAGCAGTGGATACCTACAGATAAATAAATATCTCTTCGGTAATAGCTTAACAGCTATCCTTCACCAATCTTGAACTCTTGGTGGCAGCAGACACTATGGTGGTACCTGGAAAATTTCCTAACCAGCATTCTTTTGTACAAGTGATTTGCAAAGCTAAAAGTCCATTCATAAATACCCCAGACAGTTTCTCTACTCCTATTGGTGGAGAGCGCGTCACGTGGGGGTGTTTAAACCTTTGATAATGACCAGCTGGAGCTGTTTATAACAAGCTGGCTTCTGAGTGTCGGGCACGCAAGATTATCACGCGGAACGCAATTCATAGCTATAGTAACAGCGCATAATCTAAGTGCGCGCGCGTAATCTAAGCGCGCAGGCGTACACACAACCCACGCGCATCAAAAAGATTCTTCACAAAGTTTTGGGAAAAAAACATTTCAAACCTTGAATTTTCAATTGTTAAAGTGTCTATAATTGTATTTTTACGTTTTTTAACAAAAGGGCATTTATGAATGGGAATAAAAGAGTAGTGACTCGTTCTTAAACGTCCGTTTAAAACCTTGCAAGGTCGTTGCTGTGCGATAAAGGTCCGAGCCGAATCACACGGCCGCCGACCCTGCCGGCTTTAAACGGCCGTTGAAGAACTCGTCGCTACCCTTTTATTCCCTTAATAATAACCCATGACTGATGAGATGATTACTGTGTAGCCCAACCCTTAAATCCAACGCTAGGAAGCGCAGTAACCCAGGTACCACCGCATTGTCTGCTGCCCCCAATATAATAATAATAATAATAATAATAAAACCATTCTTATATAGCGCATATCACCGTGAGGTCCCTATGCGCTGTAAAAGGAAATCAACAATTATTGTACAAAGTAAACAGATATGTTTTTAACCGGGTTTTGAATTGTTCTGATGTCTCAGCCTGTTTAACAACCTCTGGAAGACTGTTCCACAACTGAACTGTGCATATTGGAAAGAGCTGGAACCGTACGACTTGGTTTTGATAACTGGGGGGGTCAAAAGGGATTTATTTGAAGATCGCAGATTCCTGGTTGTTTTGTAAACTAAGCTTTGAAGATAAACAGGGGCAATACCATGGATACATTGATAAGTCAGAACCAAAACTTTAAAATCAATTCTAGCCCGTATTGGTAGCCCAAGAGTTCAAGATCGGTGAAGGATCCACTTCCAAATCTAATAAATAAAGGAACTATCAAAATTGCATTTCTCTGTTTTTGTGTCAACAATTCCTTTCAACGAGAAATGCTATACATGTAAGCAAGTGCCTAATATTTAATACAACACACACTAAGTAAAATCCAAACAGTTTTCTCCATGAACATAATTAAAGAACTTACGATTGCTGAGCTCAGCTCTCCTCCGTGCCTCACCAGATCCAATACATCTGTGCCGCATCATGAGCAGGGAACTCTGGCTGCCTATCGCAAACTGCACACACCTCACACCCAACTGACTTCAAAAACTGGTACTCTGAACATAGTTTCACTTTCTCCAATTCAAATCCCACACTACCACTCTGTTCATTCATGTACACCAGTGACATTCCCAAGACATTCCTGAGGGACTACGCCCCACAGAACACAAGAGACCGACCCTAACAATGCCTTTGTACTTATATTGCAAGTACTGCTGCTGCACAGTAGCGCTTGCACACCTGCCCAAACTATTTACAATTAAGCAGCAGCCGCACAGTAGCACCTGCAGTAGAAATTGTACGTCAGCCAACTCGCAAATACAAATTAATTACAGTAGTAAATCATGGCCCTTCATAGTGGGCCAAGAAAATACAAAATAAAACTTTCAATCACTTCTACATGTTTGGTTCTAGCTTGGACCATGACTGCTTTGATTTCTTTTAACATAATATTTCAAGTTAGTGAAACAATGGCAAAGTGAAAATGTAGTGAAAAGTGACAGGACTCAGTAGTTTGTCAGTTTTATTAACAGTCCATTCCAATTCTCAAACAATGATAACAAATTTACAGCCAAAAAGGATGCTATCATTTATATACAAAGTACTACAGGATTGCTAAATTAAATTTATTTGTTATAATGTGAAAGCTCATAAGTCGTATCCTCAACCAAAGTATTTCCGACTGAATACTGTCGATTGGTATTTGATTAAGAAACCTCAAAAATCACTATCGCTTATTTTCAATGGGCCACATTTTTGACCACGTGAGGGTGCTCTAAATCACTTCCAGGGGTATATTCATTTATACCCAATACAGTTATTAAAGACTGGAACACATTACCACCACAGAAATCTAATCCATCAAGCACAATAAGACTTTTAAAGGAGCTGTTATAATCCACCTCTAAAGCAACTTAAAACTATGGCAAAACAAAAGTGACAGAACGCTCATTAAAACTGTGCAGGACGAATCGTGTATAACCCCCGGCAGTGATAAAAACACTTTTGAGAGCGCCCTCACGTGGTCAAAAATAAAGCGCATTGCCACACTTAGAATAAGCAAGAGAATGATTATGCACGAAATTGAAGGCAACACATAATCTGGGATCGTCTTATATCATATATTTTTAAGTTTAGTTGTAAATTGAGGACAGAACCTAATGAATTACCCTTTTAAAGACACTGGACACTGTCGGTAATTGCCAAAGACCAGTCTTTTAAAGTGCCTTTAAAGACCTACCATATAATAACCTTTAAAGGGAGGGTAATTACTCAAACAATTAACGACCAGACAAACTTACTTGGTCAGAGCATTGGAGGGATGTTGATGTTATAAAACATTATTATAAACAACCCTCTTTAAAGTAAAATAGTTTTAGGGACGGAGGTAATTTTTCACCCCAACATTTGAATTTGAGAAAGGCACTGAAGCCTTTCTCATACATCTGCAAGCACACAATCAGTGCCACAGTGGTGTTTTTTCATTTCAATACTTTCCTGCAGGTTTGTTATTTTATGCATATGTTTGGATACTGGTCTTTGGCAATTACCAAAAGTATACCCTGCCATTAACGCTACAGAAGTTTTACATAATTCTATTTTATTGCAATGCCCAGTCGATTATGATACACCAAATATAAATACATCAAAGTACTCTTCTCTCCAGCCAATAAAACCTTGAAGATAATTCATTTCTCTCTTTCCTCTAAGTTCCAGTTTATAATTAACAACCGTCCAAAAATACTCCCCTATATCCAAAATAGAGTGTTCCTGTGTCATTGGGATGTGTTCCACAATTCAATGTCCCAAAATGTCTACCAGACAGATCCATTATTTTGAAATGGGGAAGAAATTGCACCAGTCGTGAGGGTTAGTTTACATTCATTAAAGTATGACATTCATTGAAAACCTGGGAAAAACCCTGTTCAGACACTATAAATTCCCTTCCAGGTGAATTGTATGGTACAAGAATACTACGATACTCACTAGTATCAATCCCATGCACTCCTGCTTGGCCCTGGTCCTTTTCTTGGAAAAGACTGAAAATTCAAAAATATACAAAAAACAAGTGTCAATTAATATATATTTGGTTTGCGGTAACACCACGTGTGTATCTACTTGCCAGATAGATTATGATCTTTTGAGAACTTGTCTTGCTTTATATTCAACTACCACAGAGTGGATTTTCAGAAGTCGGGAGACTTCTCAGATCTGAAAAGAACTGTCCTGCTTTTGAATTACTACCCTGGGGGTAGGTAAACAACTGGTCAATACTACTACTTTAGCTTTAGTGGATCATAGGGACTTCTCGTTATTAGCTTCACTATCATGGGGTGAGCTGTAATTGGTCTCACAGTTCCACTAGCTTGCTCTTGTCATCGTCGGGAGAATCTCAATTACTAATCAAGGTGGTTTATAATAGCGACGATACCTTGTGTCAGTAAAACCCTTCATAAAGGCACTGGACACTATTGGTAATTACTCAAAACAATCGTTAGCATACAAACTTACTTGGCAAACAAGCAATGGAGAGCTGTTGATAGTATAAAACATTGTGAGAAACAGCTCCCTCTGAAGTAAGGTAGTTGTTGAGAAAGAAGTAATTTCTCACTAAAATATTTGAATTGATTTTGAGACCTCAGCTGAGGTCTCAAAATCAAGCATCTGAAAGCACACAATTTGTGCGACAAGGTTGTTTTTTCTTCCATTATTATCTTGCAACCGCGATGACCAATTGACTTCAAATTTTCACAGGTTTGTTGTTTTATGCATCGGTTGAGATACACCAGGTGAGAAGACTGGTCTTTGACAATTACCAATAGTGTCTAGTGTCTTTAAAGATGCTATGTCAGAAAGGTTTACACACTAACTTGAAAGTAAACAAGAAGATAATACATTGTACAGCATGATTCTGAAGCATTTTAGACACTCGTTTATTCGCTACACCTACCATACAAACGCACGTACAATCACCGCTGTGCCGGCACAATAACATCGTTTGCAATGAGTGTTGCACTATGCGCTGTGTGAATAGGGTGCTTAAGCAAAATAGAGGCTATAAGGACCCTTTTTGTTTGGTTACCTATGTAAGCAAAAAACCTTGCTTAAGCAAGGGTATTAATTGAAAAATTTGCTAGGTGCGCCCGTTAAGCACAAAAAGCTTTTTGAAACTGGGCCCGGCGCTTAAACAGGGTGCTTAAGCAATGGGGCTTTAAGGACCCTTTTTTGCTTGCTTGCCTCGCCGTTTTAAGCAAAAAACCTTACTTAAGCAAGGCTATGAAATGAAAAACTTGCTAGGTGCACAAAATCGACCGTTAAGCAGCTCTATGAAATTGGGCCCAGCTGTTTGAAGCCCCGCCGCGAAATATTACCAAAATAACACATGAATAACTGTTGGAGTCCAATGTGTGTGTCATCGTATTTCAGATGAATGGAGGTTAGTCTGAGCAGACCGAGACTTGGTTCTAATTTTGACTACGGCCCAATTTCATAGAGCTGCTAAGCACAACAATTTGCTAAGCATGAAATTTTTGCCTTGATAAAAACCGGATTACTGACCAACTTTTCACGTGATTTTCAGGATAATCAAACAACAGCTGCATACCAGTACCAAGCAATATGCAGCAACTGGAAATTTGGTTGGTAATCCTGTTTTTATCAAGGAAGAAATTTCATGCTAAAAAATTGTTGTGCTTAGTGGCTCTATGAAATTGGGCCAAGGTCCCTAAGCAAAAGTGTGCAAGATATGGTAAATTTAAGATAGTATATTGCAAGTAACCTTGTTATAGTCAGCATAGTCCAGGGGCGGATTGCACCAAGCGGTCTTAAACCAGTCCATGCGCTATAGCCAGCTAACTTGAGACGCGCTCAGACAATCTTTAATTATAGACCGATTGCAATTGCGCGGTCTATAATTATAGCCAGTCTTAAATTTTAAGTCTGCTATTAGCTGGCTATAATCGGTCTTAGTTTTGTTTTTTAAAGATGGCGCTGTATTTGTTAGTTGTAGACGATTTGATGCAACGAGCTCTACGACGAGACCAAGTATTTAGAGATATATCACACCCATGAGCATTATGATGACGATACATTGTAAATACCTCGTAAATATATGTTTCCAAGAGTGAAAATGATTTGATATCCAATGATTTTAACCTAAGCAATAAGAACAATGCCATAACGCCAGTGCTGCAGATATGCTAAGTATTATGGGACATTTGTTTGTATTCCATTACTTTTCGCCGACTTATCTAAGACCGGCTTATTGCAACAGGTTTAATGACTGACTAAGCTAAGACCATCTAAGGCAGATAGCCGGCTTTAACTGACTGGTCTTAGACTGCTGACTAAGACCGTTTTATTGCAATCCGCCCCTCATTTCCATCGCCCGACATACTATAACCCAGCCTTTAGTGCTGAAGCAGCTCTATTAGGACACTGGACACAACTCCTTTGGATAGTTTACCTTTGGTTGGAATCCATGAAGTGACATACGAGACGCCTCTTGTCGTAACATCTCTTCATAGTCTCTCTCCGCCTGTTTCTCTGCTTCTAGTTCCTGCTGCTGGAGCTTCAGGTTAGAGACCTTCTGATGCTGTCGCTCTGTCATCTAGCAAGAGGAAACAATCTCAAGTGATTAACCACTGAGAAATGTACAACATACTGACAGATTGAAATAAGGGAATAAAAGGGTAGCGACGAGTTCATAAATGGCCGTTTAAAACCGTGTTTAAAACCGGCAGGGTTGTGGTCCGTTTGTGGGAAATCACATCCCTGCAACGATTAAGCAATTTTTACCTGTGCCTCTATCTCCCTCTTTGTTTCCTGTTTCTGCCTCTCTTCCTCTGCCTTCTCTCGTTGAGTCATCTGCTGGACTACTTCCATCTCCCGGACGAGCTCCTCTCTCTCCTGTAGAGATTCTTGACGTCTTCGGTTCTCTTCCATACGGGAGTTAATTTGAGTCTGTTGACCCTGTAGAACCTGCAGTGAAGGAAAACAATACCATAGTCAGTAATGTGTACTATACAGTGTGTCTCAAAAAAAAGTATACACTTTAGAAATGGCTGCCGAATAAAAATATATGATTCTGGGGGAAAAGGTTTATATGTATGGATAGTTTATGGACCCAAATTTTATATGATACCAAAAAGTTCGAAAATAATTCATGTTTGGGTGAGCACTGCTCACTTTTGTAAAGGGTATGAAAATTAGGTTGCGCAGTAATTAGCCCTCCAATTTGTGAGAGGTAAGTCCTTTGGAGCTTACAAATCTCACTCCAAGACGTCGGCTACTTATTCTTCAGTGAATTATGTTTTGTATTCGGCAGTCATTTCAAAAGTTTTTATTTTTTATTTTTTGAGTAGTAAAACAGATTATCAAATTGAAAAGGTAAACATGATAGTGTAAAATGACCGACCACCAAGGAATGACTCTCTCGTGCGTGTTATACTCATTCACAAGCTACCTGAACCCCATTTTCTGAGAAGAAAAAAAAAACCACAATTCACAGGAGCTCATTTTGAGTCTGTTGAACTTGTAGAACCTGATTGAACAGATCATCAAATTGAAAAAGGAAACTTAATGTTGTAAAAAAGACAAAAAAAGTAACAAAAAGGGAGAGCCGATCAAGCAAAGACTTCAACAATTTGTATAATCAGGTGAGGTTTGCGGCAGCACCATGTGTAAATCTTTTTTTGTAGTAGTGTTGGTTCTGAAAAGTGCCAGTGGTTAGCAACTCAACATTTTGATCAGTGTGCTCCGATCGTCTTCATACCAAGAAGCATCAATTGACTTTGCGCTTGACTCCTGCCAAAGATTTACTGGGAAAACAGCCCTGTGACGACAAAATTAGTGTGGAGTAATTTGGGAGGCTAATCATCCTCACTGGCAGCTAAGAGCTGAATTGCGAAGGACGCATCTACAACCTGTTTGAGAAGCAAGCATGTAAGGGAGCCTTTGGCAGCCAGCCACATCAACCCATTATGACCACGGAGCACAGGAAAACCGGATGGTCTGGAAAACCCTTGTGGCACAGCAGGGAGCCACTGCACAACCCAACTCACTCATGGCCCTGGCCGTGTATCGAACCAGGGTTATCTTGGTGAGAGGCAAGCACTTTACGCACAGGCAAACCATGTCACCCACTAGTATTGCATTTGCATATGAACCGGGATCAACTCATAATAACTCTTATAACTGTGCACCAGTGCCATGAACTCATTAGTGGCAGATGCTGGGGGCTTTTACCATCATTACCCACCTCATTCATGAGTCTCTCTCTGGCTTGTCTTTCTCTTTCCCACTCCCCTTCTCTCTTCTGCCACTCCCTGGCAGCTTCATCCCTGCAAGAATAACAAACAATCAGCTGGGCTTAATTTCATAGATTAAACACAAAAAGAAGCCAGGCACAATCAAATTATGCTAAAATAGCAGTTGTGGTTTTATATTATTTACGACTTGTCCCGCTCAAGACAGGTTTTGTGAAATCCATCCAAGGATGGTTGGGACTCGTCCTAAATCTTAAGATCAATCTTATTGTGAAAACGACCCCTGGACTCAAAACGAGTAAGGATTGAAATGGGTTGTCTCTGTTCGTAATTTCCTGCTGTTACCTCTCCAACCCTATTTCCTGTCCTTATCTGTCGTCTTTTCTTCACATGTTCCTTGTTGTATCAAAATCTTGCTGTCAGTCATCTTTAATCAGGACTACAGGCCTCAAACTTCATCATTTTTAGGGCAAGGCCACTTTGGCCTTGGAGCTGGAGCAAGCCAAATTTTGGGGGGCACCAAGGCCAGTAGATTGGGCACCAAGGCCAAAAATGAAATCTAAAAAAGGGCACCAAGGCCATTAATAAACTATGAGTTGTTAATCAAAATAACACCATAGTGCATTAGTTATCCTGAAAGTTTAATACACAAAATTTAAAAAAATGCATTTGAAAATTGGCCAGAGGTTTCCCTATGGGTGGTTAACCGATGAAACAGTTTGCATGAACAAAATATTGATAAATCATATCTTATTCATGAACAAACCGTAAAACTGCAAGCCACAAGATGTCAACACACTTTCCAGGTTAAAAAGAACACAACATCCACTCCTATGAGTCACAAAACCAAGTCACAAAACCACAAAACACCCATGCACTGGGCTTGCCTTTTGAGTGAAGCAAAAGTATAACAAACTGAAGAGGATTAACCACAAAGACACAGCACACAGCGCTTTTCTTTTGAGTGGAGCAAAAGTATTACAAACTGAAACAATTGTATAACAAACTGTAGCGGATTAAGATAAGAGTAATTGGGCGTCAATAGGAGTGTCAATCATTCTCCCAGGTGAGGCCTGGATAGTGTATGGGCGCTACATTAAATACAGAAAAGGATCTCCAACTGTCGGCTTCGTGTGTGTAGAAAAGTTTGTTTTCGTAATCATTGACAACTGGGTAAAAAGGTTTCCGTAAAATCGCGGCAGCTGGTGCTTCTAGACAACACTGAAAATGCATTTAACTTCTTTTAAAAAGGGCACGACGGCCAACGGGAATTAAGGGCACGGCAATTATGGTCTTGGAAAAGGTAATTTTTTGAGGGGCACCACGGCCAGAAGCAAGGGCACCGACGGCCATGGCCGTCATGGCCGCCGGGAAATTTGAGGCCTGGGACTATAGTTGCTATGTAGCCTGTATGCCTACATATAGTTCTATTCAACATGTTTAATTTGTTTACTTTTCCTACAGCTAATTTTTTTTGCATTTATTGTTATGTATTTGTGAAATGGCCAATAAAAAATCATAAAATTAAGCCAGCCGTTTCAACGTGTCTGTGTGAAATATCATAAGCCTTTTTGAGATATAGGACACAATGCTACAACACTATAAGCTTTGGGTAAATTTGTGTGTAACCAAACAAACAGTACACTC